>NC_133666.1:398407170-398482170 GCF_037893015.1 Macrotis lagotis
ATACAGATAGGATCTGGGGAGATGTGGTTCAAACAGAAATAAAGTTTATGAGGCACACATGATAGAAACATGGGATTGAGCAATATTTCCTATCTATTGGTCTTTGGGTATCCAAAAACGTTCCCACCCATTTTATTTTTGGTTTGCTGAGATAGACTGACTTTTCCAAGAGTATCACCTTGACTGACATTGTTGGATTGAATCAAGAAAATCACTAAATTACTATATTGGTCTCATTGGATTTGGCAGCTGTTGCTCAATGGTTCAGGGTTATTAACTCTGGTTGTTGATATGCCCTTTGATGATTCTTCAGACCCTCTAAATTTCTTATGACTTAGTAAATTCTATCTCTAAGTATTCATTTACCTAAGATCATGAAGAACAAACATAAAAGAAATATTGGTACCATGAATTCAAAGAAAAGTGCCTGCCACGTAGGGAAGGAGGGAAGTTGTTGTTCTTTCCCCTTATCCAGCTTCTGTTCCATCTTGCTTGCTTTAAAAACGACCCTGGATAAAAGTAAATGATTATCTACATGAATCTTAGTTTGTATTCTCTGTTCTAGCTCCTCACATAATTAGAAGTTTCTTCAGTACCAAAGTATATATCAGCCCCTCAATCACTCATTGTAGGAAGGAGGATCTTAAAACCTCTACATGTTTAATTGAAACCAGCATGGAATATAAGTTTCGCATAACTCACCAGGAAGGACACATTCTTAGAATTGTGAGAATGTATCCTTCCTGGTGAATGTGTGTGTGTATGTGTGTGTGTGTGTGTGTGTGTGTGTGAGAGAGAGAGAGAGAGAGAGAGAGAGAGAGAGAGAGAGAGAGAGAGAGACTTGGTCTTCATTTACTTATTCCCTTTATTCTAGTATTAATTTATAATTTGATCTTGTAATTTTTCCAATTATATTTTCTTATATTGTTTAATTATCCAAAGACAAAGGAGAAATAATTACTATTTTCAAACACTAAAATAAAGGCAAACACTAAGAAACTATAATAATCACTCGTGGCCCTAGAATAAAGATGAATTCACAGTTCCTTTTTGGTTGAAAGGTGGAGAACAACAGATATAGAATGTTGCATACATTTAGCTGCACATACTGTATTAGTTGACTTTTTGTAATTATTTTTCTTTATTAGAAGCAGCATGATATTAAATTGCAACTTGATTTCAGATCCAAGGAGTTCAGGATCTAAAGGATTTGACAGATTAAAGTTCTGTCTTAGTGAGACACATACTGGCAGTATGATCCCAGGCAGCTCCCCTAACCTCAGCTCTTTAGGTGACTCTATTAGGCAAGGGTGAGGAACTTTTTTTCTGCCAAGGATCATTTGGATATTTATAATGTCATTCATGGGTCATACAAAATTATCAATTTAAAAATTAGCCTGCTATATTTGTTCAAATACTTAATTAACTTAGCCCTAAAAAGCTCTGACTATCTCAGATGTATCCTCCCCTGCAATAAGTTTCAGGATTGATGCCTGCATTGATAAGAGAAGCCCACACCTACATTATTGAAATCATAGTTCAAATGTTTATCTTTATTTTACTTTGTTACAATGAAAAATTTTTGCTTACTTTATTACACTCCTTTGGAATGTGATATTACACCTTGTGAACAAAAGGCAATCGAGTTTTCAAGAAACAGTAAAGTTTTATTTCTCTTTGATTTAGTTATGATTAGATAGAAAAATAGATGGTAAGTAGATAGGCTATAGATATATAAACATATATATATATATATATACATACATATATATATATATACACGTATACCAGTTTTCTAATTTTCAATCCTAATTGCCTTTTCTCATTCTTCATCCTTCTTTACCTCTCTTTAGTCTTTAACAATGGTTAAATCTTTTCTGTTTTTATATTCTTTTCTTTCTAGGTTTTTGTGGCATTGCTTTTTTTATTTTCCTCCTACCTATCTGACTGAACTTTCTCAGTTTCTTTTACAAAAGAAAAAGATAGATATCCCTCAAGACACTGTTCTGAGTCTTTTTTCATCTCTCTACTTACTATTTCAGCTCCTAAGGATTCAATTTTCATCTCCTATGCTAATGATTTTCTCATCTTCTTATTTACCCAACATCTTTATCTTGATCTCTAATCTCACTTCCTCAAGTGATTATTGGCATCTCAAACTGAATACCCTGGAAATGTCTTGAACTCAGCATGTCAAAAGCTAAACTTGGTATTTGTTGAGAATACCACTGTTTTCCCCAGACATGCAGGTTGTCAATCAAATAGAACTGGTCTCTAAGTTGTGAATGCCTAAAGGTGAAACAGAACAGTCTAGAGTTAGAAGAGTCAGGAATTTGCTTCAAAGGTAGGGAAATGGCTTGCAAGCAAGGACACTGATATCTGAACCCCACCCCAAGAAGGGGAACCTGCTTTAGTGTGACCAAAACTCGATTCTCATATCTGTGTAGGGAAATGTAACCCTGGTAATGAAGAGTAACTGCAACAATAGGACAAGTTTAATTCAGAGCAGGGCTTCTTGACCAGAACACAGATACAGCAGGTGCTTGCCAGAGCTCAAAGAATACTTGGTGCTGGTCAAAGCAGTACATTAATTGTATGAATAATAATAATAAATCTGGGATTTTGCTGTGTCTGAGATCATCCAGAGGGTGGACTTGAAGGATTGTTGTCATGCCAAGCACAACTTGCTTCCTGAGTTTTAGCTTTGTGAAATAGGGTGTCTAGTAATATCTCAACAAGATTCACAATCTATGTTTTATTTCTGACTTCTCACTGTCTCTTTCCATCCATATCCAAATATGTTGCCAAATCCTGTTCATTTCATCTTTGCTATATGTATTGTATATGCCACCTTCTCTCCTCTGATACCACCATAACTCTAGTGGTCATTATCCCCTTACAGTCTTATCAATTCTTTTTAATTCTAGTTTCTTCCCTTTGTTAATCATTTGTTAATAATTCTGAATATAACTTACTTTTACATATTTATTTGCTTGTTGTCTCCCCAATTAGGTAATGTGCTTCTTGAGGTCAGGGACTGCCTTTTGCCTTTTTTTAGTATCTCAGTTGTCTAAGTGCAGTGGATAGAGCACTGCTCTTGGAGTCACGAGGTGGAGAATTTGAATACAGCCTCAGACCCTTGACTCTTATTAGTTATGTGATCTTAGGCAAATCACTCAACTGATTTGCCTCACATTCAGAACCATCTCCAGTCATCCTAATTCATATCTGGCCACTTGACCCCTATGACTCTGAAGATAAAATGAGGTGGGTGACTTAGCATAGCTCCCCTCACTCAAATCCAATTCATGTGCTTGTCATAGCATCACTTTCCTGATTTTGTGATCTTCTTCAAGAATGAAGGACAGGGGAAAAGCCAAGATGGCAGAGTGAAATCAGCATTTCCTGGAAACTCCTTCCCCAAAAAACTCCAAAAGGTGTCAAATTATGACTCTAGACAAAATTTAGAGGGACAGAACATACAAAAAGACTGAGTGATACAATTTCCCATTCCTAGATAAGTTAGAAATTCTGCAGGAAAGGTGTATTTCACTGGGTTGGAAAAGAGGCCCGGTCACAGTGCAGCGCTGTGCAGCACAGCATAGCACAGCCCAGTGATCACCAGGAACAACTTGAAGGGCAGTGAGAGAACTCTGTTCCACTAGAATGAGTGCAGTGTGAAGAGCACCAGTCTCAAAGCAGCCCTGCAGTGAGAACCTTCAGTGGGAATCTGGGAAAACAGCCTACACCTCCAGATCACAGCCCACAGACTGTAACAGGGCAGGAGGAGATTGTAGAAATCTATTTGCTCTCCTTGGGACAGGACTCTGCTGTTTTCCCACACTCAGATCCAGGTTGCAATTTGGCCTTCCATACTAAAATAGCTGAGCAGGGATCCTCCTCATAGCTCCAGGGCAGAGAGGAGCATCTGTAGTCATCTACATATCAAAGCACAGGCAAGAGAGAATAAGACCTTGGAGGAATAAAGGTCCTAGTTGGGTGTCCCAAAACTCCCAAAACCTTGGAAGTACTGTAAATTAGTCTTAGGCTGAGGAAATGATCAAACAAAAGAAAAAGAAGACACTAACCATAGAAAAGTACTTTGGTCCCATGGAATGTTCAGAAGAAGACAAATTTGAAGCCTCTGTATCCAAAACCTTTAAGAGAAATAGAAAATGGGCTCAGACTCTAAATGAGCTCAAAAAAGACTTTGAAAAGCAATTACGGGATGTGGAGGAAAAATTAGGAGGAGAAACGAGAGCAATGCAGATAAATCATGAAAACCAAATCAGCAGCTTGGTGAAAGAAACACAAACAATACTGAAGAAAATAATATGTTATAAGACAGTTTGTGCCAAATGAAAAAAAAAGTAAAAGAAAAGGCAAATGAGGAGAAGAATGCCTTAAAAAAGGCAGAATTGGCCAGCTAGAAAGGGTGATAAAAAAAGTCTCTGAAGAAAATAAATCCATCAAATTGAGAATGGAACTAAAGGAATGCAATGATTTTGCAAGAAATAAGAAAGAAATAAAACTATTTTTTAAAAAGTCCAAAATTAGAAGAAAATGTGAAATATCTCATTGGAAAAACAACCAACCTCAAAAACAGATCTAGAAGAAATAATTTAGAAAACATTGGACTACCTGAAAGTCATACCAGGAAAAGAACCTAGACTTCATTTTTTAAGAAATAATACAGCAAAATTTCCCTGAGATCCTAGAAGCAGAGGGTAAAATAGAAATTAAGGGAATTTGCCCATCGCCTCCTGAAAGAAGTCCCAAAAGAAAAACCTCCAGGAATAGCCAAATTCATAAACTCCCAAATCAAACAAAAAATATTAAAAGCTGCCAGAAATAAACAATTCCACTACCATTTCTCTATAGTCAGGATTACACAGGATCTGGCAGCATCTACATTAAGGGCTCATAGGGCTTGGAATATGATATTCTGGAAGGCAAAGATCTTGGTTTACAACTGAGATTCAACTACCCAGAAAAATGGAACATCCTCTTTCAGGGGAAAAGATGGACTTTCCATGAAATAGGGGAATTTCAAACTTTCCTATTGAAACAACTAGAGTTGAACAGAAAGCTTGATCTTTAAATACAGGACTCTGGTGAACCATAGAAGGGATGGATGAAAAGGATTAACTATGAGGAACTTAATGATAATGAACCGTTTGTTTCTCTACATGGGAAGAAGATATTGATATCTCATATGAGCTTTCTCATTAATAAGAGCAGTAAGAAGGAGCATATATATGGACAAGCCACAAGAAGAAGCTAAAAATAATGATATAATATAGTAAAATGTGGAGTGAATGGGTGATAAAGGAAAGTACTGGGAGGAAGAGGAAAAAGAAGGGGCTACGATATTTCACATAAGAGTTAAGAAAAAGCTTTTTCAATGGAGTGGAATGGGGGAAGGTGAGGGGGGGATGAATGAGCCTTCATTCCCATCAGAAATGGCTCAGAGAGGAAATAACATACACACTTAATAGTTCATAGAAATCTATCTTATCCTAGAGAAAAATGAGAGGAAAGGGACGAGATAAGTGGGAATGGGGGGGGGAAGGGGGAATAGGTGATAGAAGAGAGGGAAGAGTGTGGAAGAGGGCACTGATATACAATACAATTTTAGACAGGGACAGTATGAAAGGAGAGAGAGAGAGAAGAGAATAAATGAGAGTGGGGAGGAATAGAGTAGAGGGAAATATAGCTAGTAATAGTAACTGTGGGAAAAATATTGAAGCAACTTCTCTGGTGGAATTATGATAAAGAAGGAAATTCACCCCAGGGACAGAGCCATTGGAATCTGAACACAGATTGAAGTACATTTTCTTTCTCTTTCACTCTTCTTGAGGTTTCTTATCTTATTGGGGGGGTATGTTTTCTTTTATAACAAGATCATTGTAATAATATAAAATAAATAAACCAAAAAAAAAAAAAGAATGAAGGACAAACATTGATTGATCCCCAGCACTTAACACAGTGCCTGCCAAATAGCAGGTGGTTAATAAATATTTTCAGGCAACTTTCTGATTGGGGCAAAATATGGAACTTGCCAGTGTTGGAGCAATTATAGGAATATAAGAGCAGTAATTCCATCAGCTGAAATGGAAAATTTAATAGCAATTTATTCTGGGTTATTAGTGACTGTTTTAGACACAATGAGTTTGTAGTAAAAGTAAGGAGTTTGGAGGAGATACAGAGATGGCCTTTTAAACATCTAGCACTAGATCTTTGAACAGAGGCTTTGGACATTTGAGAGATACAGATTCAGGAATAATTTGAACAAATGTACTAAGTCCATTATGAGAATGGTTGATATTACCAAAAAAGGAGACCAGAAAAACCAAGTAGAAAAGTCTGTTTTGAATGACATAAAAATATGAGATGTGACCACACCAAAGGGTAACTGAAGTATAATGAAGATAAAGGTCATAGGAGTTGAGAAAAACTGATTGCAAGAGGCCATGGTGTTATAATGATTACTAATATGAATGTTTTAAGTTTTTAATGATGATAGCAGTGGAGATATGGAAAGATAGTGTATGCCAGGTATCAAAGTAATGGAGAAAAGTCAAGATTGTTCAGTACATTAGTGGGTGACAGTGATAATAATTAGAAAATCTAATAAAGGTATGCATTAATTTAAAACAAAATGTGTTTGAGTAGTTCTATACTCACAGCACAAAAATGTTTGGGAAAGCTGAATATGACTCTATATGCAAGCCTTCTGAGATGGCAGGGCAGTTAAAATTCTACAAATATAGAACCAACAGAGACAAGTAAATGTTCAGTTAACTAAAAGAATGATAATGATTGTAAGAGGAAGAAATGGAGGAGGAAGGGAATTTTGCTTATATGCAATAGTAATTTCATCTAACTCCGTTTTTTTCTGATAAGAACAATATGCATGCAGCCTATTGGAAAAGCAATGTTTGAGAAAGGATTTATGAATTACGCAATAAGAATAATAACTATGGCTTAATAAATACAGAATGAAAATAAAACAAACAAATTAGAATCAGTGTCTGAAACACTTGGTATTATCAATGGTTCTGAATCTATAACTTATCAGTAATTCTTAAAAAATAGACTACAAATTGTCAATATGAAATTGGTGATATAAAATATAAAAACAATGAGATACAGCAGCAATCACTAATGAGAAATCTGAAACAAGTTTTTAATAATCATAGCTTACATGCATTTCCTCTTATATTTTGGTAGCCAAGATGACCAAAGTGACGCTAGACAAAATATTCATTTCAGTGAGTATCAGTTGATGGCATATCCCTAATGAATTATGAATGCAAGAGAGAGAGAGAGAGAGAGAGAGAGAGAGAGAGAGAGAGAGAGAGAGAGAGAGAGAGAGAACAAAAGAAAGCTGCAGTGGAGAAAGTGACTACTAATGTCAATCATGACAAATATCAAATCATTTCCAAAATTATAAAACCTGCTTTCTTTAGGGCTTTCACTTTTTTCTAACTGACTATGACAAAGAGAATTTAACAACTAAAGGAAAAGAAACCAAGGTAAGTATTGTTGGAGTCATGTGATACTTGATATTCTCTTCACTTATTCAAAATCACAGACTTAGAGATTTTTATAGTTAGAAGGGATGTTAGCAGCTACTTAGTCCAAAGAAATCCAAAAAGGAATCCTAATTCTGACACACCAGGCAATCTATCAGTCATACTTGCAATGAATACTACTCCTCTATCCTGTGCTTATTAAAGTATCATATTATAATACTTTAGAAAATTTTTCTTGACATCAATCCAAATTTTGTCTCATTGCAACTTGCTATTTCTGTCCACTGGGGTGAAACAGTTAAAGTTAAATCCCTCTTCTAGATGACAGCTATCCCAGTCTTTGAAGGCATTTGTCACATTTACCCTGAGCCTTTTCTTCTCCAAACTTAACATACTACATGCTGTGAAATCTTCTTAGTCAAGAAAAAAAATTATCTCTAAAAGATATTTGTTCAAGATGTCAAGTGTACCTCAAGGACATTGTTCTCAGTTATTTGGCATCATTTTATCTGTATATAACATTGATCTGGCAGGAAATATCAAACCAACCATATGGTAAGCAACAGAAATGTAATTATAAATGCAAATGTATAGCAACTGAATAACACCACATTTTCAATCACAGGCAAAATTTACCTGTTTTAAAGTTCCTGAAATTTCTTAGAATTATATTTCTAAAGAGTATTAAGTTAAAGTGGGACAGGGCATGTCCTAGTCCCTATGTTCTATATAGATATTTCCCCCAAGGGAGAACAAGGAATACCTCAATAATTTGAACCTTCTGTCTAACACCAGGTGCTTCCATTTCGTAGGATATTTTTCTTAGATTGGGAAGAAGAAAGTCAGCATGAACTTATTTCATCTTTGAACTAAATGATCTGGATAAAAAGGAAGAAAATGTCCCTCCTGTTTCAGAGAAATGAACAAAAAGATTTCCATAAAAGGAAGTGAGAAGAGTTGAAATACACCTAACAGCATCATGAACAGTGAGTTCACAGAGGTGAATTCTGCTCAGAAGTGTTTCCACAGATATAAGACGAAGAAAACTCCTCATAAATCTACTGTTATGGAAGTGATTATTTGTTTATTATCAATAGTCAACACCTAAAGAGAAATGCACTGACAATATAGTCTAATCAGTACATTTGGTCTAACATTGCACATCCAAGCACATATATTCTAATGTATCATATTTGCAACATGCTAGAGTCATAATGATTGGTATGGTGCATGTTTAACTACATACATACATATATATGTACACACATATATAATTCTCTGGGATACATATTTTATCAGTCATAAAAAATTTGTATATTTTTTTTCATAAGTGGCTCTGAACTGAATGATAACAGCAGTATTTCTAGAACATCCTCTATTTTTTTAAATCTCTTGGCACATCATTAAGCAATTCTTGAGTCATCCTGAATTATTTACCTGAAATAATATTATGTGTGATGGTTTAGTTAATAATTCAAAGTAGAAAAGTGAACTAATAGGCTTTAGCTATTGTCTAAACTAAGGATGTAGGAGAAAATATTTATGAATGTCCTGGAATAGTCAGTGAACTAACTAGTATCTTGTTCACATTTTTTTAAAATGAAACCTAATAGATTAAGAAAATGACTCCACCTGCTTAGAAAGATTTTTTTAATAGTTCAGGAGTTGCTCCATGCAAGGAGAATAAGTTTCACATCTGACTTGGTGACAGAGAAATTGGATTTTAGTTCCAGCTCTGACACTTGTTAAGTGAGTTATTTTAGATAAGTTATTTAGTATCTCTTTTCCTCAGCTTTCTCATCTATAAAAATGGATGTAATGATACTATCTTTCTCATACAATTGTGAAATAATATTTTATAAAACATAAAATATTTTAAGTGCCATTATAACATGCTAAAAAGCTGGTGATTGGTTTTTGATATGTCACTGCTATACAAATTAGATGAGTTTGTGTGAAAAATCACCATCAGCATCAAATTTTAAAAGAGACAATACCACATACAAATGCTAAAACTCCAATCTGGGCTGTTCAAACAAGCTATCAGAACAACACAAAAAAAGTGAAATGGAAAAATGAAAAGGTATTGACCACAATCATAAATACTTCCTATAAGAATTACACAATGCTAATATTATCACGATGAGGAGATCAAAGAGTCCAGAACTCACCTAATCAAAAAACAAGCATTCATTAATGCTTGAATCTCAATTGTTAAGTGGGATTCATGAACTAAAGCAATGAATTCCTGCCCACAAGGAACATGTTTTATAGTGTAAACTTCCTTAGAGAGCAAACAATTGTTAAATTGTCAAATAAAATTACAGAGCAGCCTAGGACAGCATTGGTTTTTTGGATTAGGATATGAATTCTTTTGTAAACTATTCTGCTGAAGGACAATTGATTATTAACAGTAAAACTGAAGAACAGTGAAAGAAAAAAAACCAGAACACTTGGCATAACTATATTTGAGGAACATTTCTAGGAAACTGGCAGGTAAAAAAACCAAATGTATAATTGGACACCTTTGCCGACAATTCTATGGCAATCTAATGTCGCTAGTATGAGTACAACCAACACATGTGGATGCTAAAACATCAACTCCCAATATGATTTATAAAAAAAAGAGAGAGAAAAGACCCCAAAACAATCATAAAATCTCTTAAATGAGACATTCTACACTCTAAGGAATCTACACTGAAGGATTATTTTACAAAAATCCTCAAGGAAGTAAACGTGGCCAAATATATGCTTTTTCTCTTGTTCTCATTTCTCACCTCTGTTTCTTGATTTCTTCAATACTCAGTTTAAAGCTAACCTTCTGTATGAAGTTCTTCTCCTGCCCCTGATCATACATTCCCTTTGAATTATATTCTACTGACTATAAATATTTGGATATGTCTGTATGTATTGAACAGAGAGTTTCAGCTATATTTCCTTAATGTCTGAATGAATACTGAAATCTTAACTTCTCAGAAGTGAATACCAACCTTGTTTTCAGAGGGAAAATCAGAAACGGGAGGGGGATAAGAGCTTTAATTACTTGCTGGCTATCTTAGTTTGCCTTGCCCACAGAGTCTGCCTCAGCCATTTGTTTTGAGTTTTGTTCTGATTGGATACCACAGCATTTCAGTTAGTGGATAATTAACTAAACTGGTCTACAAAGCCTAGAAATAGACAGTATGATGAGTTTTACAGTTCTCTGTCATAAAGACATCACCCATATGCTCTCTAGAAAGTTTTATATTGTTAAATTGAGGAGATGGCCACAATATATTATAAACTTGTATTACTTATTGCACAAATAAATTTATTATCCCTGGAAATATGGTACATTTATTTGTTGAACTCTAAGATGAGATTATGTAGGTATACAAATATATATATATATATATGACTAAAATCTTTATACTTATATAATATGTATATATTAACACCAAAATATCTTCATTTTGTTGTATAGGTTTTCTCTAACTTTTGCTCTAGTGAATAAAATATGTACTATTTCTTTTTGATGTCATACTACATCTAAAGAGTTTTGGATGTGATGACTTCCAGGCCATCTTTCTTGATGTCATCTATAAAATATTTCAAGAATCAATTGAATCTCAGAGCCCTACTATTTTATGTTTCAAATATATCAAAGTGGTGCAGTGGTTTAAGATTTTTGTGTTATGTGTATTTGTAAGACTTTACCCATCATTTAGATCACATCTATTCATGTAGCTAAGAACCTATATAATGGATGAACAAAAGGGTCTACACAGTTCACATATGGAGGTTAGGGTTGAAGCATCAGAGACATTCTTAAAGCCTTGAAAATCCCCGGATGAAATAATAGAATGAAAGTTCCTTAAGTCCATAAACTATTTTGCAATTCACTGAAAACTCGCAGGCCTTTAGTAGGCATCTGCTGAATTGAATTACTGAAATCACTCTATTGTGGATTGATATTTTCCTGTTGGATATATTCACACAGGTGCAAACTCACTTCAAATAAGCAAGCAAATATTTATTAAGTATCTACTACTGTATATGACAGGCATTGTTCTAGATATCAGAAATATCAAAAGAAGATTGAAAAAAGCTATCATGTTACAGTGGAAAGAGTCCTGATTCTGGAATGTGAGATCTGGACACAAAACCTCATGTTTCTCATGTTTCTCATGCTTCTCATGTTTCTTCCCTATACAATTATAAACAAGTCTCTTGGCCCCATCATAGTTACCTATTTGTATAATAAAGTAGTTTGATGAAATGGCCTCTAAAGTTCCTTCTTGTCCATTACCCAAGTCATATACGTGTTTGTGTGTGTGTGTGTGTGTGTGTGTGTGTGTGTGTGTGTGTATGGTAGAAGAGAGATAAAATTCCATTGCAATTGACTTGTTATTTATTGGGAACTTAGAGACAGATGAGATAAGATAAAAGATAGCCAGTCCATTCTTCCCAGAGTCCCTCCTTGTCCACATACCTTTACAACACTGATCTCAGACTCATTGTCTTCATTCATTCTATTGTAAAGGACAACTTTTCCTAGTGATTTCAAAGCAGTCTACATTAATTAAGGATTGTAGTAGCATTCCAGATGAGGCAACCCTTCTACTACCCAGATATAGATCCAGACTTATGTAGCTTATTCTATTTAATAAGAGACTTTTTAAGACAATCTGCCTCTTATATTAAAGTAAGAACATCTATTTGCTATTTGAATTACAAATGTCAGGTTTAGGCAGTTGCATGCCTATCAAATAAAGACTAAATCTTTATACATATATAATATGTATGTATTGCCCCTAAAATATCTTCATTTTGTTATATAAGTTTTCTCTAACTTTTGCTGTAGTGAATAAAATAGTATTATTTCTTTTTGACAACATACTACATCTAAAGAGTTTTGGTTGTGATGACTCCCAGGCCATCATTCTTGATATAGTCTAATTTTTTTTTTATTTATGGAATAAAACAAGCATTTCTATAACATAGTATAATAAAAAACATGATTGTGCATAAAACCACAAATCTATGATTTACAACTTGACATTCCTCTCTTCTCTCTTTTTTTCATTTATTTTCTTCCAAATGGACATGTATATTTTTAAGTTACAAAATTTTCTTCCACCCTCCCCCTTCCCATCTCCATCCCCCACAGTGGTGAACTGTCAAATTTGTATTGTACATACATATTTTTGATAAACATGTTTACAGAATAGTTATTTTTGATATGAGGAATTAGGATTAAGGGAAACAGATACATACAAGATAATTTTGTCATTCCTTTTTAATAAATTATAGTTATCGTGCAAATTTACTTTTTCTCCCCTCCCCCCACATGCCCTATAGATGGCTACCATTAAACAGAAATATGAATATTTTTATATTTATCTTTACATATATAACTTCACTTTGATAACTTTGTAGCTGAATTGTCAACTAAATTATAGAAAAGTGAGTCAAATAATCATGATATTTAAAGTCACAGTGAAACAACCAGATCCAGATACATATACATAACAACCACCTATAAAAAATGTTATGATATATTTTATATGTAGACAATATCTTACCTCATTACCAGTTTCTTCCACTTTCAGTTTATGAATGGTATCCCTTTTATAAGAAATCTGCAAGGTCACAAAGCAGAGGATAAAATTACACTTTTGTGAAATCACTACAGAACTTTTGCAAAAGGCTATAAAGTGATAAATCTCGAATCAGAGCTTGTCCAAAAGTTGAAGTAGCTTTCAACTCATTTAAAAGTGCATCGCATTAATTTTGAGTAATCACAAAGATTTCAGTTCTGTCTACAATCCACTCTTTCTTTTCCACAATCACTGAGTACCTAAAAAAATATTTTTAATAATGTTTTGCTTTAATTTTAGAAGTAGGTGATTGTTGTATTTCTCTTAGAAAGAGAAATCATTTCCTAGTATATTAGAAGGATTTAAAATACTCCTACTGTATTATACATAGTCAGATTTGGGAGGATTCAGATTCATTATTTTGTTGCCACAGCAACTACTGATGTACATATTTTCTCAACTAATGTAGAATGATTCCTTTTCCCCCCTATAAGCTCTGGTTTGCTTATCATGGGGAGTTGTCAGAGCCATCCTTGTCACTCTTCTACTAAAGAAATTCCAATAGTATCCTATTCCTTCTAAGATAAAAAATATATTTTTTATTTTATATTATATATTATATTATGTATTATTTTTTCATTTTTATTTTTGAAGAACTTTACAAATATCTTTTTCCTAGCTTTCTAATTGCATAAGTTATCATTTCCATTTCTGTTCAATCCATCTATCTTTTCTACCTACTCTTCCCACAAATCCCAATTTTCACTCTCTATGCCATTGCACTGCCTAGCCTACATTTCAAGAATCTATTTTCTTCCCACTTTCCCCTTATAGAATCCATAGTATTGTTGAAGACATAGATAAAGCACCTTCTTCTTGAAATCTTTTCTAAATACTTCGTAAATTATTATATTTATTCATGTATATTTATAGTCTGTATTTCTTTATATACAATTACAATTCAATTTCCTTGCAAATAAGGATATTTCCTTCTTTATTCTTGTACCTTTTACATGGAGAAGTGACTAATTAATAGATTTATACTTATTTATTAATGTATGGAGAACTGATCTTAGTTTGAGTTTAAGTGATTAAGGGTTTAAGTGATGACAAGACAAACCAAAGACTTTGCTACTTGTACTATGAACTCTCTACTATGGCATCCTGCCTCTTGTTGATGGATTTGTTTTTTTGTTGTTGTTTGCTGGTGGTGATTGCTTGTTTGGTTTAGTTGCTTTGGGGTTTGAATCTGTGATTCTTCTGGTATGTAGAATTTCTAATGAGAATTATGTCTATCTAAATGCAGATATGCATCTTTTATTCAAATTTGTCAGGGGATCTATGAAGTTAAGTGCCTTGCCCCAGATCACATAGTCAACATGTTAGAGACAGAACTAGAACTTTGGTTTTTCTAACCTTGAGACCAGATTTCTGTCAGCACTCATTCAAAATAGTTTTGTGTTAATATCAACTTTTAATGTAAAACAATCCACATTTTCAATAAAAATTATACTTTTCTAATCTTCAGTAAAAGCATTCTTATGATAACTTCTTACCTTTTTAAATATATTTTAAAAGTACACTTTTAATTTTAAAGAATTTGAGATGCTCAAAAATGTCAACTCTATACCCCTAAGGAATCGACTTTACTCTATTTAACATTTACAAATATCGGTATAAATTCTATCCCCTCAAATTCCACACTCTACAATGTGTATGGGGGTGCAGCTAGGGTTGTTGGGAGATCAGTCAGATTGGTTTTGGGGAGCCAAAAAGTTGCCATTGTGGTCTCCAAAGTATAAGACATGGTCCTTTGGTCCATCTCTTACATTATAGAAAACATAAGAAGATTTAGAAATGGATGATACTATTTTATCTGTAAGGTTTGATGAAGTTTATGAAGTTTAAGCTTCCCCATAGGAGTGGTTAAAATGGTGCAAAAGGAACAGTAGGGAGGTCATTTCAGAAACCTAAGTGAGAGGTGAGCACAAGCAGTTCATATTGAGAGGGCTCAATGACAGTTAAACACAAAAGAATCAAAAAGGATGATGAGCAAAGGTATTAATATTTTGGAAGGGATGTGATGGGTTTTGTTGGAGATCTCTTTAACTTTAGATGACAGTGGTACATTCAAATTCTCTGCATTCCAACTCAGTCTTGACTTTATTGTTCACTTCTGCCTAATATCACATTCTAAGCAAATTTCTCCCCCTTCAAAATTTATCATATCCATATAGGGAATTATTGTATTACCTACTGAATAAATGCAAAGTTAAATGTGTAATTTTTTAGCTTCTCAAGCATAAGAATTTGCTGTACTTTTCCAATATTATCTCATAGGACAATCTTTGGCACATCCTCTCTGTGTCCCACCAGAATTGATTTATCTCTTTTTAACCCTATATTATACACACTTGTTTTTATGTGTTCATAATTGTATTTGGATTATATTCTTCATGCCCCTCCTAAATACACATGCACACACAACACATATGAAGAACCATGACTACTGCTATCTGTTAAATTGCTTTCCTTCATGCGAAACCCAGGTCAAGTGCCATTGTTGTTTGAAGCCTCATCTGATTTTCCAAGTCTGAAGTAATTGCTTCATTTTCAATTTGATAGGTGCTTTCTTTCCACTTACATTATAATTTATATGACAGTTATCTCTTGTTGCATCTATTTTTATCATTAATTCCTAGATTAGTGCCTCTTTAAATTACAATCTCCTACCAAACTTTTAGATTCACATGGACCATGTTTAACTTTGAGTGAATCCATCAATAAACTTTATCTTTGACAATTCTGCAACAGTTTTCCTGGTTAAAAAAAAACAACTACAATTAACACAAGACTAAAAGAACCCTCCCAGACAAGCATCTAATTAAGAAACTATTACATAGGATAGGTTTTATTGCACAGAAAAAGGAAAGGATCCACACCTAAGTTCATAAAAATTTATAGTACCACTCTAGATATAGCATCCTAGGTCTACTATGAAAGAAAGAACTCAAATTGGCTAGATGGTGCAGCAAATATTCTCTATTTTGACTCCCTCTTTCCTGAAAGACCTGGGCAATCCACATGATTATCAGTAACAGTAAGAGTCCTGCTTGTTAATCCAAATATTTTGTCATTGTTTTCCTCTTCTCTCCTGGTGACACCTCTTTCTTCTCTCTCAGAAGGACCACTCTAAAGTCTCTGATATTCTCTACCATAGAGCTTATTTCCCTCTGTTCCTTCTATGTCTTCATCTGATGCCTTTTGTTCCATGATTCTCCACAGAGACTGAAAAGATGAACAATCTGTTCTGTGGAGTTGCTCTCCTTCTTTATCTGACCAATTTCCTGGTGGATCTGTGACCCCTAAGAAGGGATGAGGTGATATTGCAATTCTGAAGCTGATGGTTTTAGCCAATAACAGAAAAAAGGGCCCTATCAGTAGTATAACATGGATTCTGGGTAAAAGCAATTCATATCTTGCCAAAAAATTTATATCTAGTCAAAGAAATAAACAGAGAAAGAGGAGAGTACCTCTCTCCATGTCAAAAACAAACCAATTAGATTATAGCAATAAGTATATATGTTGGTGAGAGGAAGTATGGCATAATTGATAGAGAGCATTCCCTTATAATCAGGAGGACTTGGGTTCAACTTCTGCCTTTGATATGTACCAGTTTTATAATGCTAAGCAACTGTTTAATTTCTCAATATGTTCAACAACTCTCTAAAATGTAGAAAAGTTAGCAACCTATATTGGTTGTTATGGAGGGTATCCCTCAATGTAGAAAATTATATATGTGTATACACTCTTCCCAAACTGTAAGAGAAGGAAATTGGTTCAATGGCAAGTGGACTATGCATTAAAATTATCATTAATATAACACAACCACTAATTTCAAAAATCTCTGCATTCTGACACTGTTGTCATTTACTCTGAACTTTTGGGGAATTATTTTCTTTTGTCTCTTAGCCATTCAGCTCCTAGTTTCTCAGGCTTCCTTCAAATCTGAGTTCAAACATAGCTTTCTGCAGAAAGCCTTTCCTATTCTCCCCATTCCTCCCTGTTAATGTACTTTCTTTTCAGAATGCCTTCATTATTCTGTATGTAACTTTTATGTACCTACCTATTTACATGTAGTCTCTTCCATTAGAATGGATGCTCCTTGAGAGATGAAACTGCCTTTTGGGTGGTGGGTGTATTAATTTGTGCTCCCACTTCTTTGTACAGTGCCTAGTTCCTGGTAAGTACTAAATAAATGCTTATATACAAACTGTCATATACAAGATAATCAGACATCTATATACATCCATTCATGGTCAATTAGGGCATCATTTAGTAACCAGTAAATTAATAATGCATCAATGTTGCTACTACATAATTTAGGGAGAAAAAGGAACAGTGGTTTTGGAGTTCAAAGACATTTTTGTCACTTGATCTCTGTTGGACTTTGATCAAGTCACCCATTAATCATCAATAAAATGAGAGAATTGGAGATCAATGGTCTTAAAATCAAATAGAAACAAGAGCCTCCAATTCATTCATAACAATCTCTACATAATAACTATTTAGTTTTAAATTGTAATATTTTCTATGTTTTAATTTTTTTACTTTTCTTCTTAATATTTCCTAATTTCATTTTAATTTGGTTCAGGTTATACTCAGGAGTGTTGCCAACATGTTTTTGATACCGCTGTACTAAATGACCTCTGTGGTCAATCTCAGATCTAAGTATAACAGCCAAACTCAGTGTTTGAAAAAGTTCAAGATCTTTCTTGTTCTGACAAATGTATATAACATAATTGTCTTCCAGAAGGATTCATCTCACATTATCTGAAAAAAAAAATGGTATCTTGTCTCTGTTAGCTATAATATTGATTTGAAATGGATATTATTTGGTATACTGACAAAAATAGAATACTCCTCTTCTGGGTATTTATATGTTTAGGTATTTCAAAGTCCTTTTTATAGGTTTTATAGGTTGACCAAACAGACCAAACATCTAGACTATGTATATAGCTGGAAAGAGAGTCTATAGCACTTCTCTATCTGTGTGGATGTATATGTCTACATATGTGCATATGCCCATCTTGAACAGAAGATACAAATGAATGATAGGTCAGACTAAGCCTGGAATAGTATGAGAGTAAACAGATTTGCCTATGGGAAACTGCAAAGTTCTTTTTTTTTTTTGTTGTCCCCCCAAGAAGTAAAGACCTATCTATTTAACTCCAATATGCTCTTGATGATGTACAGCTTTGAGTCATTAAATGTTACAACCTCCAATGAATTAAAACTCAAGATGTCTAAAGGGTAATAGTGAAAGTGAACAGGCAGTGACCTATAACATACAAGTAGTAAGAAAAGACACATCATGGATTTTATCAAAAGGAATGTATGATCAAAAATGGAGATGAATGGTCACAGAGTGAGAGCAACAAATAACTAATGGCCACCTTGCTTCCCTGGCATCTGTATGATGTCAAGAGAGTCTGAGGACAGTCCCTAGTGTGTCTAACACTCCTCCTGTGGAAGACTTAATTATATGATAACACAGTTGAGAAATGAGTAGAATGGACTGGCATCAGTGGGTTGGGCTCTGCATCGTTGGAGGGAATGCCAACACTGATGAGACCACAAATCCACTGAAGTAATGGAGTAAGGCAGGTGCGCAAAGGGAGGCAATACTCATTTTACAAATAGGTATACTTGAATAGATGTCATATGATACATCAGTGGTTGAGACTGCATTAACACTCAGACCTGCTCCCAAGTCAGGGAACTATCCCATAGATCATGCCACCCACCAGAAAGTTTAAAGCGAAAAGTACTGAATAAATGCACAGATAGTATATTTTGCTGTCAGTACTGCACAGCCCATTTTGGAAGTCCTGGGCACTCACATATTTCTCTCAGCTAGCAGGTTCTATTTAATTTATTGCAAATATATTCTTTATTATTTGTCCTCAGAGCACTCCAACATAATTAAATATACATTTAAAAATGTAAATTTTATTGAAAAATTTAGCTATATTTATAAATTTTCCTCTTAATATTTTGTGAAATATATATTGATTAAATTGTTGTCAGACATTTTTCCCAATTTAGAAAATGAGAACATTCTTTCAATTATTTTATATATGATTATTTTGCCAAGTACAAGATGCTTGAGGGATCAACATGCTTCTATTGTGTGTAATTTTTTGGTTTAACTTCTCTCAATTCCTTGTGATTGAGTTATTTATTTAATATCTGTAAAGTGGGCCCGTGCTTTTAAATGCTCTCATCAAACTCAATCCTTCTTGTTTTCTAAACCCAAGAACTTCAAAGATGGCAGAAATGCTAGGAATGAAATTATGAGTTTGTAAACTAACATTTCAGGTAGAGACCTCATTGTGCTACTATGATAGCATAATACAATGAAAATGGATGGAGAGATTTTTGAGGAATGCTGGTTATATAACATGTCCTTAAGTCATAATTTCAGTTACTTTCCAGTTCCTTGAAAGTGAGGATTGCCTCTTATTTATCTTTCTTTCCCCTTCCCAAGGCTCTCCCCAAAAGCCTATCATAGTACATTTCACAACAAAGTAGCTATGTAAAAGTTTGTTGAAGGAATGAAGAATGAATAAATAAAATAATGAATGAATGAACTGTAGCCCTAAAAGTTTTCTAGTCGACAGCACTTAACTATAATTATTCACACATTTTAATTTTCATTGTCTTACTCATACAGGATCAATATATGACAGGACAAACATCAATATAGTGTATGCTATTCTTTCATTTTTTGATTTGACTCCATTGAAGAACAATTCTCTAGTTGTAAGGAGCGAAATTTGTAACTAAGTGTTGATTTATTATAACAAAATTCAAATAACTTCAATGGCAAATAAATTCTCTTTATCCAAACACAAGAATTCTCCATAGACCACAGAGCTTGAGCATATCTCTATGCAATAAATGACACTGAGGAGAAGAAAAATAAATCACAGTCACTATGACATGTGATAATGAAACCAAATATAATTATAATACAAATAATAAATATTTATAAAGAAACAAAATATAACACATCTAAAATACAAACTGAGCAACATATAGAGTGATCTCTCAAGGAAGTGATAGGTTGTATTTATATGCACAATTGGTTCAACTATGATTGTGGACAATTTAGTCAAAAATGAGTACAATAAGCAAAAACATCAATTAGATCAGTAAAACAAGACAAAACAAAAACTAAACTTTTTGACTGAGTTTGGACTGTCTTGACTATGTACAAATGTGAATCTGCTATCTTCATGTGAAACAATGAAAATGAAAATGGTCTGAATTTTTAGCAAGGGAAGGACACAGTTAGCAAAGAGAAAAGCCTACAATAGGATAACAGGGGAAAAATATTTTCTTTTGGATTTAATTGGTTCCCTAAAAAGATAATTTTTAAAAATATTTTGATATAAAGTCAAGTCAAATTAGAAGAGGTAGATATTTAAAGGAATCAGATTTCTTTTTCCTAGTATTTCAGAAAGCATAGCAAACATCAGAGACTCCAATTTAAAAGTATCTTCACACATTCAATTTATCTAACAACAAACTCCCCAAACATTTCCATACTACCACTTAAAATAACTTTGCTCTTGGTTATTTAGGCTAAAATCAAAGCTATCTCTCTATTATTAAAAAATGAAGAACCAGAGGAATGCTAGAGAATAATCAATAACAATTTTTGCAAACATTTTTGCAATTTTTTAATATTTAAAATGTCATACAAATGTCAATTATTACATTACTAATATTTAATGTTTAAAAAATGAGGGTGCATTTACACTTACATACATGCTTAAAGTTGGTATATAAGCTATTGAGAGAACTAAGTACAGGAATTGATTGCCTGGAATGTGTATTCCCCTTCCATCTTTCATAGTTTCATCTTTTCCCCATTCAGTTTAAGTTTATTTAAAGATATCCTTGATAATTATTTTGGTTATCTTTTAGCTAGGTAAGTAAATTGTGAGCGGAAAAGGTGGTTGCTTGCTTCGTTCCTCTAGTCCCTGAGTATGTCTTATTTGTACTTTCACATCTTTTATATATACTACCTTCTCTTCACTCATTCAGCCACCACCTCATATCTCTTTCCACTTTAACCTGCTGCTGCATGAATTGTTAAAGTGATATCTTTTTTAATTATAAGTCTGTCCATGTCAGCTGCCTTACTCACTAAATTCCAGTCATTTCCTATTAGCCTCAAAATGAAATTTTTGAGAGGATGGCATTTAAACTCTTCACAACCTGGACCTACCTTTCATGTATTCTTATATTTTACTCCCTTTGACACATCCTGTGATCCAGTCACAATGGTCTATTTGCTGTTCCCCAATTCTGTCTTTATACTGAGAGTCCCTCTGTACCTGAAATGTTCCCCTTCTCAATGCAGTGTCTTATTTTCCCTGACTTTCTTAAAAACTGAGTGTAAAGCTTACTCTATAAATGGCCTTTCTAAGGTCCCTCTAGCTGCTATTGATCCCCTTCTCCTCCAATATTGATTGCTCTTGCTCTCTCTCTCTCTCTCTCTCTCTCTCTCTCTCTCTCTCTCTCTCTCCCCCTCTCCCTCTCCCTCTCCCCCGTCCCCTCCCCCTCTCCCCCTGTCCCCCTTCCCCTCTCCCTCTCCCTCCCCCTCTCCCTCTCCCTCTCCCTCTCCCTCTCCCTCTCCCTCTCCCTCTCCCTCTCCCTCTCCCTCTCCCTCTCCCTCTCCCTCTCCCTCTCCCTCTCCCTCTCCCCTCTCCCTCTCCCTCTCCCTCTCCCTCTCCCTCTCCCTCTCCTTCTCTGTGTCTTTGGCTCTCAGTTGAATGGGGGGATTAGTAATAGACAACAGACAGTTTTATTTGCCCATAATAGAACACATATTAGCCATCACATAATTGATACAATAAAGAATCCTATTGGGTTATTACTTGTATTTATTTTTAAAAAATTGGATTCAGTAGTGCAAAATGCCACTCTAATGGTTTTCTTCCAAAAAAAGTATATCACTTAACAAAGATTGTTCAATACTCAAACCAGCAATATTAGGTGATGCATTTTAATTAGAGATCTATGTTTCTCAAAGGTGATTACCAATTGCTTGTGGAAAGTGAATAATATAAGGTAGAGAAGGACCCTTAAAGATTGGGAGATTCTCTAGATACTATTTGTGGATGACATAATACTGCTTGCATACAGTCCTGGAATATAGAAGTTTCCTGGAAAAAGTCCATAACCACTCAAAAGAGATTACTCTAACCATTCATACAACAAAATAAACAAGTGGATCAAAGATATCTATTGACCTAATTATTTTGACATAAAATTAAATTAACAAACTATAAATTTCAACTGCTATCTCCCTATCATCTGTCTATCTATAATGACTAGTCAATGGAAATAGATTATGAGTTGGAATAAAAATTAGAAAGGAGGAGAACCAGCTGAATTACTTTTAGAAACTACAAAGCTCCTTTAACAATCATAATCTTCTCCCAGAAACAAATGACCTTCTTTTTACTATGAGCATTCTACTATTACTTGTGGCATATTACTATTAGCTTTGGAGAACATTACAATCTATAAGGATTTAAAATTGATTATCCTTCAGAAGGCATTAGTTCTAGAAGAGCTCAGTAGGTATGAGTAGGAAATGAGAGTAAGTAAATACGAGAAATAAGTTAAAGATATCATTAGACAAATGATCCAATAAAGATGGGCTATTCAATTTCCAAGAGAAAGGGTCCAATAGATTGTAACCTCTCTACTTCTTTGGAATCTGACTTGTTGGTAAAGTAAAGAATGTTCTGAGAACACTGGATAGAACCCGGTAGTCAGTTCATGGAAAGACATGGGTAAGAATCAAACAGAAGAAACAGTAATGAGAAAATTATGATCTACATCAGCATTTACATGGATGATATCACAGATCTATTGGAATCTTTGAATTAAAAATGTATTGCTACTCTATATCCCAGTTAAAAAATCTCACCAGGACTCATCAAATAGCATTGGATGGTTTAGATGATCATTTCATCTTTGAAAGCTCAGCGAGAAAGTGATACCCATCATAGATTATTTTTCTCAGCAACACAGAAGAAGAAAGATAAAATTTGTATTTAAGTTCATCATAAATATCTTGAATGAATATGAAAAGAAAAAAACTGATTTCATCAGTATAGAAAATTTCAGATGTAGAAACATCTTTATTTTCTTGCTAGATTAAAGCCAAGGATGTGATGGTAAAGATTAAGCAACTAGCTCTCCATGAAGGGAAAAAAATATTATGAATCACACCCTTTTTTTTAACATGTTTAATCTGCACTATTAACATATTCTCCATCACTTTCTTAAGTCTAAACAATCACCAAAACAAGTTTTAAAAATACTGATTTGTGACATTTTACAATTTCTAGTATAAATGTCCTGGAAATTTAATAACTGACTGTTGAGAGATCAAGCTGGCTCCCTGATTTCACAATTATCTATGTCCTAGAGGATAAGTATTGGGAATTTTGCTTGGGGTATATGGATGTCAAATGAATTACCTAAAATCACATTAAAGATGAAACATGAACTCAGATCTTCCAGATAACAAGCCCAGTATTCTTCCTTTTTATGTCATACTGCTCTATGAAATGAATATATAGGAAAAAATCATCCCCAAAATGATAGCAATGAAGGCAAGAAAATGTTCTGCAATGGAAATATCAATAGTAAGAAACACTGGATGAGAAAAATCACGTTAATTGTGAATTTAACACATGGGTTTTGAAAGTTTTCTTTCTATTATATATATATATATTATATAATATATATATATATACTACCACCAATACTCAATTTTCTTATGATGCCTCAGTGTAAAGTAAAGTTTCCCAATAACCCCACTTTTATTCTTTACTTTAATACAAAATACCTCAAAGGTAAGGTAATTTAGGCTATCAGTTCACTCTGATACATTTATTGGGAAAACAACTGTCCCACTGGGATATCTTAGAAATTGAGCACTGTTGTGGTAACTTATTATTAAGGGAATTTTGGTCTAAATGGAACCTGTCTCAAGGTAGATAATATAAAAGAAAAAGAAACAATGGCAGAAAAGAAAATAAAGCTTGGGAAAGGAAAGGAAAAGGTAACTACCCATTTCACCTAGGTGCTCTGAAAATTATTAAATAACATTAGATATAAGCTTTGAACTACAGAAAATATTTACACAAATATTTACCTATAATATCATCAATTTATCAAATCATATCTAATCTTACCTAATCTCTATACTCAGCAATTTCAATGTATCCAAAAATCTTGAGAAGGATAGCCAAAGGGAGGAGAGTAACTATAATCCCTCTAATTTATAATTCTGATTTAAAAATAAGAAAATAATCTACTAGGTAAGGTAACAACTGAACAAACACACACACACACACACACACACAGAAAGAGAGAGAGAGAGAGAGAGAGAGAGAGAGAGAGAGAGAGAGAGAGAGAGAGAGAGAGAGTTCTTTATTGGTGACTGATACAATAATGACTGATAACTTCAAAATGTATCAATAGAAATAATTTCTAAATATAAAACTACATCTTCTAACAGATATTTCCTGAGAGATAGTCATCAACTACATAGAATTTCAAACTTATGGAAGTAACTGTTCTAAATTTTAGTTGTTCTTTTTTTAAATTGAGTACTAGGTTTTCTTGAAAATTATGAGTTAAAAAATCTTTTAAAACTTCTGACTTATTTTAGAATCAATCATTCATCAAGTATCTTCCAGGCATTGTGCCAAGTGTAAGGAAAACAAAGAAAAAGTGAAATTCTCCCTATTTTCAAATGTAGAAATAAAAATGTAGGAAACAAACTAAAATAAATAGGTATATACTGTATAAGGTAAATACCGAGCATATACAAAATAACTTTCAAGAGGAAGTCACCAGCAGCTGGGGTATATAAAAAAAAATCTTTCAAGAAGTTTTTAGAAAAACACAGCTGATTGAATCTACTAATTTGGAAAATTAAAGCATCAAGTGTCCTAAGTTCCAGAGCTGGTATAGGAACTAAGAAATTTGAAATAGCTACCCTGCCCATTCCTAGACTTAGCCTGGAGTCATTCTGACTGACTATTATAAATCTGCTCATAATCAACTGTATTTGCTCTTGAAATTGACTATGAACTGGAGTTTTAAGACCGGTTAAATTATAATTGTCAAGAAGAGATTTTCTAATCACTATATTTAAATAGGAAAAAGATAAGTTGACCAGTCAATAGATAGGATAAGACTAAGTCAGTCAGTAAGTCAATCAAGTATTTACTAAAAGTCCTGGAGAAGGTAAAAATAAATTAAAGCAAAATAAAGACAGTTCTTCTCTAGAAGCTCACAAAGTAATGAGGGAGACAACATGTAAGATAAAAAGAGCACAGTTTTGAAGAGCTTCAAAAGACCAAAAGTTCATTGCAGTTAGTATCTCAGTGACCATAAGATCAGTAAAGACGTCTATTTATGATCAACAGACAAATAGACTAAATGGAGCACACATAATGCACTTTATCCTCTAGATGAAGACAAAGACAAAGTACCCAGAAAAACACAGCAGAAGACAGCACCAGAAGCAGTAGCATCCTTGCAGTTTTGGAAATATAACCTTGATTGTCTAAATACAATTTCTAGGTCATAAATGTGTCCTTTTTGGATACATATATGGATATATATTCTTTGTGTATATGTTCTTACCACTGGTGATATATATATATTAGGTAAGTATACTCCATGTGTATGCAAGAAGATATATCTATCTCTTTATTTTCTATGCTGCTAGTGTAAATGTCTCTTGCTTTGAACTAATGTAAAAATGAATTTCATCAGTGAGGATTTATCTAAAGTATCCTTTAAAGTTTAGAAAGATTTTCTTTTGGATGCATGCAATGTATGCAGGTGAACAAAATGAAACCCATATAGGATATATGACTTGCCTAAGACCATAGAGGTACTAAGTGACAGGGTCTGTTTTCAAATCTTGGTCCTACGACTTGGAATCATGCATTCCTTTTTTCACTGTACCATTATATTTTTATGAAATTATCCATTTTCTCATCATATTGGTCTTTGGGTAAGACTTACTATTTCAGATTTTATGACTATATGAACATTTCTTTCATACTAATATTTTACTTATCAGAAATGGAGAAGACAGCTACAATTTCTTCTCAATTCATGGAAACAAAATGGTAGCACTCCAATGATCTGATATTTCTCAGGGTTGCAGGGGCAACGAGAATTAGGAAGAACTAAATTATAACTATTTCTGCTTGTGGCAGGAAAATTTGGCAAATAAAGACTTTCTCAGAATACAGTGAAACCAAAGGGGGAATTGACTTCCAAACCCTGAAGATTTCCCAATCAACCTTAGTGAATGCAGACCAAAGCAAATAGAAATAGATCCTATGAGACTAGACTGGGTTGATGGGAATTAGAAAGAAAAAGCAGAAACCAAACAGGAAATAGTGCTTGGGATACAAACTTTCTCTTTTCAGAGAACTTGGGTGAAACACAACTATTTAATACAGAAAAAGAAAGCTATGGCTTATAGAGCTTTATTTTCACTTTACCAAATGAAACTTCATGCACAAATGTTAAACTTGATTGTCAGTGTTACTAAGAAGTAGAAGGAACAATAATAAAGGAGAAGGGAAATTTTTTATTTTCTTATGGAATCCTCTGGAAGGACAGTCCTTCTTCCTAACACTCTTTGTGAAAGACAAGAACAAAACAAGCAAATAAAATAAAATTCCAAAGCAACAAACCATGCCATTATTATGCAACAATAATGAAATTTAATGGTTCAATGTCTGCCTTAACAGCCAAATAGATAATGTTCCTGCTTAAGTATCATGTAGGTAAAAAGAAATATAGGCCAAGAAAATCATGACCATTATATGCTGGTAACTAAGAACATTTATCAATGGCATATCTTTTTAATTTTCTATCATTTATAATCTCTATATTTATACTATTTATGCTCTCTATATTTATACACTCTCTGTGCTTTGACATTTTTCTGATTTTGCCTAGCACATTCATTTCATGACTAGGGACCTTCAAAATTTATTCCAAGATTTGTTAGGCAAATCATTGCTGACTCCTATGACTTTTTATTTTCAAAACCAATAGCAATTAAGAAGAATATTTGTTTCTTGTGGTTAAAACATTAAAAATATTAAGTTGCATATATATTTGATATGTATGTTAGTGAGTCAGTCAGGCAATAGATATTTAAATGCCTATTATGTTCTGATACTATTCTAAGGGCTAGAAATACAAATAAAGGAATAAAAGACAGTCCTTGACTTTAAGAAGCTCAGTTTAATTGGGGGGAAGGCGGGGAGCAAAAACTATGAAAACAACTCTGAAAAAATTAAGATATAAACAAGGGAAATTAAACAAAGCTAAAAGATGGAAAGAATTAAGAATAAAAAAGCATCACTGAAGAGTTTCTTCTAAAAGGCAGAATTTGATCTGCCTAAAGGAAGAAATAAGAAGGGAGAGAATTCTAGCTATAGGAGAATAGTCATTTAAACTTCCAAGAGTTGGGGTGGCTAGGTGTCCCAGTGGATAGATCACCAGCCCTTGTGTCAGGAGTACCTGAGTTAAAATCCGACCACAAACACCTAATAATTACCTAGCTGTGTGGCCTTGGACAAGTCACTTAACTGCTTTGCCTTGCCAAAAAAGAAAAAAACTCCAAAAAAAATGAAATAGAATATCAAGAGTCAGAAGATAAAATTGTTTGTGTGTCTGTGTTTGTGTCTCTGTGTGTGTGTGTCCTTGTGTGTGTGAGAAAGTTAAGGAACCAGTGTTAACTGCATCACAGAGAACTTAGGAGGAGTTATAGTGTGTGTAAGGGGACTAGAAAATTAGATGTAGACAAGTCTTAAAGAACTTTGAAAGGCAAGCGGAATAATTTAATGTTGATTGTGGAAGTGATCAACAACTGGAGTTTATTAAATAGGAGAATGTCAAAATCAAACTTGCACTTTAGGAAGATTAATTTTACAGCTAAGTGGATAATTGACTGAAGAATAGAAAATTTGGGAGAGTTTTACTAACCTGCTTGGTATTGCAATATTCCAGTCATGAAGTAACAAAGACCAGCAATGGCAGTGGCAGTGGCAGAGGAGAGAAGATAGTATATACAAGAAATGTGACAAAGATAAAATTGACAAAAATCAGAAATATATTGAATATAGATGATTAGAGTGAGAAATTGAGGGTAAGATCTATGTTGTGACTCTGGGTGACTAGGAGAATGATGGGAGAATGATGGTGCTCTCAATAGTAGTTAAGGAAGTTAGAGAGAATGAGTGGTTTGGGGGGAAAGAAGGATTCAGTTTTGAGTTCAAGATGTAAATAGAACTTCAATTTTGAAATTTCCAAGAGACAATTGAAAATGTAAGATTGGAAATCAAAGGAGAGATTAAGGCTGGATTAGTATGAGAATCATCAGTAAAGAGATGATAATTGGATTCTTGGGAGCTGAGGAGATCACTAAGAGAGACATTTAAAAGACAGAATAAGTAAGAAAGATTTGAGAGATACCCACTTTTGGCATGATTGCTCTTGAATAAAGATTCAACAAAAAAGACATAGGAAGAAAATCAGGATAGAGTAATATCATGGAAACTTAGAGAGAAGAGAATATAAAGGAGAAATAAGGACCATTTGTGTGTTTTGGACCTGGGGTTTATTTATTGTTTTGTTTATAGCCTAGGCTTAGCAAAACAATGGAGAAAATATTAATAGTGTTATTGCATATTTTTATGAGTCTGATGTTAAACATTTACCAGTATACCCAGGGATGGGACAGTGAGTGGATAAAACACTGGCCTTGGAGTCAGGAGGATGGGAGTTCAAATCCAGCTTCAAACATTTGACTCCTACTAGCTGTGTGACCTTGGGCAAGTCACTTAATTCTGATTACTTCACATCCAGAGTCATCTCCACTCATCCTGATTCATATCTGGACACTGAGCCCAGTTGACTCCAGAGGAGAAAGTGAGGCTGGTGATTTAGCTTCTCCCTCACTGAAATCCAATTCATGTGCTTACCATGTCATCAGCTCCCTAATGTTGTGGTCTTCTTCAAAAATGGAGGACAGAAAGCATTATTTTTATTATGATGATGATTTTTTATTATTATAATAGTGTATCCAAGGAAGAAGATATTGTTTGGGAGAGGATGAGTGATAATTCCAAAAGGTACAAAGAGGTAAAGGTTGGTATTGAGAAAAGTTTTGACCATTTAGAGATCTCTGATAATGTAGAGCAGTTTTGTTTGAATGATGAAATCAGGAGACAAACTGCAGAGAATTCTGATTTCATTATTCAAACAAAACTGTAAAGGAAGTGAAGGCATTGATTATAGATAGCATTCTCAAGGATTTTTGCCATAAAAGAGAAAAGAGACATGGAATAGTAACCATTGGCATGGACAAGTCAAAGATATTTATGAGGAGAGGAGAGATGTTTTTAGACAATAGAGAAGTAACCAATACACAAGGAAAGACTGAAGGTAAGTGAAAGGGTGTTGATGATGGGAGGGGCAATCTTTGGAGAATATAGGATGTAATATAATCACTTTCCCAAGTAGGGAGGTTTACCTTGGTAAGAAGAATCGTTTCTTCATGTGAAACAGGAACAAAAGAGATAGCAGAAGAAGGCAGAAGTGAATCTCACATCTGGGTGATGTGAGATAAGGAAAAAGAACAAAGAAGAAGTCATTGGTGACTGGTCTCTTATTTTCAGTAAAATATGAGGTGAGGTTCTTTGTTGAGTGAATGAGGGGAGGAGAATATATGGGCATGATTAAAGAGAGATCAAAAGGTTAGAGCTGTAATGGCAAGATAGTGGAATTAATTAGGTATAAAAAGATTCCTTTTCCATAAAGGTGACACAACTAAACTAAAGTAAGATAAATTTGTAGTGGATCCAGGTAGTATGGTGTTGTGATTTCTTCAACTTCTTATATTTAGTCAACCATTAAATATTTAGGCACTTTATTAAGTTCTGGGAGTACAAAACAAACAAAAAAAGAAAAACTCAAACAAAAAACACTGTTCCTTATCTTAAGGAGTTCATGGTGTAATGAGATAGAATGAAAAAAAAATTATCTAGAATTCAGATATGTAGAAGGAAAAATTGGAGATAGGTGGAGACCTTAGTATTAAGAAGGCATCAAGATAGGGTTCTCATAAAAGAAGGGGTTTATTTTGGGACTTAAAAAGAATCCAGGCATGACAGAAAGGAAAGAAGAGAACTATAATATATGTTTCTTGGACATATATTATAGTTGATCAGTAAATAAAAACTATGAGATAATAAGACAAAGAAGCTGGATTATATTTGGGAAATTGTACATTATTTACAGTGATCACAATTTGCTCCCTAAAGCAAAATCACATATTTTTAATAATAATATTACTCTATTATGACTATAAAGCAATGAATGTTAAATATTACAATGTCAAAAATATTTAAAATAAATTAATTCCATAAAAAGCAATGGGGAGAATCATTATTAAGTACGCTGTAATGAATTACCAGCAATTGTTTGAAACCAAAAAGTGTGCAAAGATGCTCAAGTACTGTATTCAAGTGGATTTATAACCTCATCATGATCATTCCCTCAGACTTCAAACAATTCATGTCTGGCTATTCATTACAATCCTTTTCCATATTCTTCAGCAAATACACTATAGTATCCACTCAATAAGCAATGATCTGCATTTTCTCTCAATATAGTAAGAATATCAGTAGTAATTAGGTTATATCTAGCAATCATCACTCAGACTCACCACAAAACTAGTTTTAATCTCCTTTTTTGCTCATACATTTGCTTGTTGACATCCTTTATAACAATTCTTCTGCTTAATTCCATGATTGTAATACTTTGACACTTGATCATGAACATTAAGTTTCTATTGTACTTTGAATGATGCTCAATTTCAATTCTTTGAAGACTGTACTATTTTATGACACAAGTCATTGCTCAATAATATTTTTATTTTGTAATTTTAAAGATGAATTTACATTATAGTTTGAATAATCTTTTACTATTGAAAGTGAAGGTCTCCATAAAGACATTGTACTATAAAGAATATACCTCTGATATGTTTCTGTTAAATGGAACTCATCTTTTCTCTATATATATTTATTTTTATTGTAAAATGTTTTATTAGGGAGTTCAACTTTTATTATATTCATATTCTGTTATATGGAGGTCATATCATTTGTTAAAAAAAAGTTGAACTCCCTTATGAAACATTTTTTTAAATAAAAGGAGGAGCTTAGGGACATTAAAGTAACTTTTTTTATTTTTAAAAGAAGAATCAGAAGAATAAAGTATCACAAAACTTAAAGAAAAGAGAATATTCAGATAAACTGTGTTACTAACATTGTTTAATAATGAGGCAAGAATATTAACTGAGAAGACAGAAGAAGTGGTTTAGGGAAGCCCTGTGGTAGGTTTAGGAAGAAATAAAGATGTTCAAATTCACTACTGTGATGAGTAGTGAAATTAAGGAAATTTAAAATAATTGCCATGCTTCAACAATTTCCAAGTCAATATTATACAGATACAGCATAAATTTATAATGCTCTAAGTCAAAATGGTTTTATAATTTTCTCTGACCCCATTCAGTAGCACATGAACAAGGTTGAGGGAGGCAGGTTGTAATCACAATTGGAATTTGGATAGTGGGGATCATCAATGGGACAAGGGAGTAGGAGACTTGATTGCAGAGAATATTGTAGAGTAGTTGTAAACTGATTGAGCAATTAACTTTCCAAGTCTATGTACTCATCTTTGATCCCCACTCCTGAATTGGAGTTGTTACTCCTCTTACTATATGTAACTTCTTTGAGAGTATAGACTATCTATTCTTGTCATGGTAATAGTAGCAGCAGGAGCAGGAGCAACCAGTAGCAGCAGCAGCAGCAGTAGTAATAGTAGTACTAGGACTAGTACTAGCACTACTATTAGCAGTAGTAGTAGTAGCAGTAGTAGTAGCACTAGTACTAGTAATAGTACTAGTAATAGTGGTAGAATAGTAGCAGTAACTAGTAATACTAGTACTAGTACTTGTAGAACAAATAGTAGTAGTAGTAGTAGTAGTAATAGCAGCAGCAGCAGCAGCAGCAGCAGCAGCAGCAGTAGTAGTAGTAGTAGTAGTAGTAGTAGTAGTCATAGTAGAAGTAGAAGTAGAAGAAGATCTCCAGGGCTTAGTTCATAAAGTTTAACATTTTTTTTACTCATTCAGACATTACCTTGCAGCAGGGTAGGTAGGGATGTGTTGGGAAACATAATATCAAAAATGTTAATAACTGCCAGAATTTATAAAGCACTTTACAAATATTATCTCATTTTATCCTCATAACAACTTGGGGAGTTAAAAGTTATTATCATCCGAGCTTTACAGATAAGGAACTGAGACAGAAGATAAATAATTTCCCCAAGATCACAACTTAAGTGTCTGAGGGAGGACCTCAGGTCTTTAAGACTCCAGACCCCATGCTTTATCTCCTGCACTATAGAGGTACCATGTGCTACTGTTCTCTATAATAGGATAGCCACAGTCCTTCATCAAATCTATTAAAAGATCTATGTTGCCTTTAATTGGGGATCTCTGATGGGAAGAGATAAAGGCAGGCCCCAGGACAAAGGCACTTCTTCTTTCAGGTAGAAAATTAATTAGCTCAATTTTAACATCATTTTTATGCTCATAACTTTCCTTATGATTCTATTAATAAACATTTTATCTGATGAAGTCATGACATTAGTAATCAGCATAATCTTTCTAGTATAATCTTTCTCTATTTATTTCTCAAGTATAGAATCCACACCCTCATATTTGCTTTGATTCCCAAGTTAGAGCTATATAGACTGCTATTATTACATCCATATTCTGTTAAATGGAGGTCATATCTTTTGTTAAAAAAAAAAGTTGAACTCCCTTATAAAACATTTTTTAAATTAAAAACAAATATATATATATATATATATATATATATATATATATATATATATATATATATTGAGAAAAGATGAGTTCCATTTAACAGAAATATATCAGAGGTATATTCTTTATAGTACAATGTCTTTATGGAGACCTTCACTTTCAACAGGAAAAGATTATTCAAACTATAAGTAATCCATGGATGTCAGTGTGGAAGCAGTATGTCCTCTTAACTGGAGTGGTGAATGTGGAGTCAAGAAGACCTGACTTCAAATTGTACTTCATGTATCTACCTCTCAGGTTTGTTGTGAAGATTACATCCTTCAAATTCTATAGGATGTTAGTTATATTTTTATTATCTTGCCATTGATAGTAGTTGCAGGATAATGGGAAAGTTATATAATCTTTTTGAGTCTCAGTTTTCTAAACTGTAAACTGGAATAATAACTGTTGTCTCTACTTCACAGAGTTATTAGGGGGCTCAAAGACAGGGATTCATAACATGGGGACCCTTCCATGAGCTTAAAAAATTCTTGATACATATTTCAATAAAACTGGTTTCCTTTTTAATTTGATTTTTTTTTTGCTTTGTTCACTTTAGAGCCCTGGACCAAGAATCAGGAATATCTGTGTTGAAAACTGACCTCAGATTAAAAACTTATTAACTAATTAACCCTAGCCACATCACTTAACTGCTATTTGCCCCATTTTCCCTAATCTATATAAGAGGGATAATGGGGTTGATATGAGAATTAAATACAACAGATAAAACACTTCACAAAACTTAAAGTTCTATATAAATGCTACATAGTATTATCAGGAGTCCATACACTTCCCACCCAAAACATCTCTCATCCATACAAAAAAAGATCTAAGGACAGAAAATATGTAAAGTACATTGGAAACATTAAAATACTAAATAAATTTTAGATAAGTCCCCCTCCACAAGTCTTTTTAAGAGAAAAGTAAACTCCTATATCTAAACTTGAAATGACAGTTGCTTGAAAATAGACAAAATAGTAATATTGCACTTGGTGAGAAATCATTATTACACTTCTAATTGGCTCTATGAAATAGGTGAGTGAAATTCCTGAAGGACATTTTGGGGACATAGATTTTTATTCCTATATTCATTGAGGCACATCTGAGACATAAGAATCTTTTCATTAGCTAAAAAAAGGACTTCCAAGTGAAGTGAAAACCAGTAAGTTATGCTTAGTGGAACTCTTTCAGATAGCCCCCAGGCTTAGTCTCCATGCCCTTATTAGGGAGTACCTAATGGGATCCCTCCTCCCAGCCATGATTAAAGAGGCCTTACAAGTACAACTTTCAGCATCTGTCATGGTTTGGATTTGGATCTCTAAGCTTCAGGGTCAACACAATATTTTCCACAACCTGTCTCACTCATCTTCTCACATTTTTCTATTACCTACTTGGCCTAGGGCACAAACATAGAGTGTTTCCCACTTATATACTGTTTTCCCACTTAGAATATTTTCTCAAGGCTTTCAAAGATGTTTTAAGTGGGTTTCATGGTCCTCTGTGCCTCATAGGGATGTTTTAAAATTAACTTTTTTTCCTACTCAGAAGAAGAAAAATATTTCTTCATGCTCCACTCAAAACTTCTTCTAATGCCTAGGCTCCCATATCTTGCTCTTATCACAGAATCTCAGTAGAAAACTTTCTCAATTTAGCTGAAGTTATTTATTCACAGCATGAAAAATCAATTGCTTCCAGAGAATGCAGAGTAGTTTATTCTCATGCTTTCTAAATTAAATTTCTCCAAAGTTAGTAGAATTATCAATGTCATCTTGCTTAAATGTATGGGTACTTTTAGTTCAGAAAACTAATATCAGTCACTCCAACACTGATAAATAAACATCGAGTACCAATATAGAAGAAGCACATTCCCAGCTCTCAAGGTAACACAGAACACCAAACCTTGACTGGAACATTATTCTTCCTTTCTAATTAATGTTGCCTGAATGTTTGAAGAAAAACAAGCAATAGGAAAGTGTGGAGGGGAATGGGCAGTCAGAAGTATAATAATACTAATAATAAAATATTATTTTATATAGCTTTTATTATGTGGTTGAAAATTATTATTTCATTTATTTTTTTGCAGCAATCCTGGGAGGTGGTTGCTATTATTATCTCTGTTTTAACAGATAAAAAAACTGAGACAAACACGGATTAAGTGACTTATCCAAGGTCGCACAGCTAGTTAAGTATATGAGGCCAGCAGTCCACCAACTGCACCATCTATCTGACCCCAAACCAACCAACGATATTTACAAAAAAATAACACTCTGAAGCTATATGTCCCATGAACCATTCCTAGGAGGCAGGGCAATTCAATTAAATGTAATTTAGAGCAGAATCAAGTATATCATATAAAACTATTCTGAATTGTCATGCAATTTTTAATGAGCTATTACTGACTGGCAACAAAAAATAATTTTTTATTAATAGGCGAATGGTTATTGAAAGAATAAGTTATATTTACTAGCAGCAGAGGCTTACAAAAAGGGGCAAAAAAGAAGACTGTACCCTCAAGGAGTGTACAATCTAATAAGAGATGTTCATCTACAAGAAAGTCCTTTTTCAGTGTTCCATTGGGATATGAAAGTTATTATGGATTTGAGAAGTCTGTGTCAGCAAAGCACAGTCCACTGACAGACCATATATTGTTTAATGATCAGTCTAAATTCAGAAAGACTCACTAAAATTTAGTAAATGTTTCAACTACTACAACTCACAATACACAACTTACAAAGACAAGGATAAATTGCACTCCTTGTCATCATAGGAACTTTGTAAGAAGGGAACTCAAATGCCATCTAGGTTCAAACTCCTTGTTTCAAATACTTTCCTTTAAAAACAAAAAAGAGGAATTTTTATCTATTTGATGGCCTTAGAGAAATTATTATTTTACATATTTCACCCAAATTTTTATTTTCATCCTATTCTGTATACAAACCCAATTATCACTCCATGTTGAAGTATTCAAATAAAAATCAAATGGATCAGCTAAATTCTACTGAGACCATTCTTTTCCTTGGTCAAAAGTTTGTAACTGGCCTTGCATTGTTTCATTGAGGAAGAACATTTTCATTACTATTTAAAAGGCATTCTCCCATCCTTTAACTCAAGTAAAATTCTTATTAGAGTGTGAATATTTTAGCATGACTGTATATTTACAGAAGATACATATGGATTTGATTATTTGATTTTACTCCTTGTTTAAAGAGAATGTGTGTCAGAACCTGCATGACTGTTCTTATTTTAGCCTGAGCTTCACAGAGAAAATCTCTGACTCATAGAAAAAAAGAATTTCAGATTTGGAAGGGACTTAACAGGTAAGCTACTCCAACTATAACCTGAATAAAAATCTCCTTTATAAAACTTGAAAATTACCCATCCAGACTTTGATTGAATGTTCCATGTTAAAGCATTTATTTTTGTAGTTAGGGTTTTGTCTTCTTTGATCTGAACCTGCATTTTTATCAATATAGGAAATTCCAAGTGTGGGAGAAATTCTTTCCACTGATGCTAAATGACAATTTTTCCACAATATATGATTTAGAGAGATGAAATGGGCATTGAAGAATCATGTTGCTGTCCATCAATCAACCAAACAAAGGCAGAATCTAAACTTAAGTCTTTTTGACTTCAAGATGAATCCTTGATCCATTGAGCTCCTCTCAAATAAGACTAAATTTGAAAAAAATTTGAGGAAAATATTCTTGCTATCTTGTAGTTTCTATACAAAACTTAACTTCATCAAAATGTTATGGAAAATGGTTTCAAACAATGTTGGAATCCCAGATTAGCAACTATTAAGTCATCAAAATTTATACTTAAAATTAAAATGTTTATTTGTGTCTTTTTAAACACTTAAGCATGTGAGCTTTTGTTCACATTTATGACCTATCCAATACATTGAGCTCACATTTCTTGACTGTCTCATTACAGATAAACTTCACTGAGTCATGACCCACCTTCATTCCATCAATAGTTGTTTATCTGGGTCCCCACCATTTCTTGTAACCATTCTCCATAAAAATTTTGATAATATCCTTTCTGAGCTCAAGTCCCCTATTATCCTAAAAATTACCTATTAATCCTATTAATCCTACACTTATCCTATTAATGCCACCAACTAGCATTAGTAGCCACAACCTTGGTCCTGTTCAACAGTGAAAAGTAATATATCCTAGTAGTTATGGCACAGAAGGCTGGGTTGAAGTATAAAAGAAAGGCCTGAACTCTTTATTTTTCTTCGAGGATGAACATTCCTTTATTCTTGAACCCTATCATTCTTTGCAAGTCATGTAGGAAAATAAATTACTGACATTGTTTTATTTCAATGTATACTAGTCTTGTGAACTTAGCATAAAAAAGTGATTTCCTATAACAATAATAATAATAATAATAATACATAGTCATGCCTGGATTTTTTTTAAACTTTAGACATAGAAAAAAATGAACAAAAAATACATAATCAACCATCTCCTGTGTATACTGCAAAGTTTATCAGTCCCAGGTAGGAACCAGATCATATAGCAGTTGACCTAATGTGAGGAGTACAGAGAATTAAATTCAGAAAATATGAAGAGTTAAACATAAATGGAAGCTAAATCATCTAAGGGCAACTAGATAGTACAATGAATAGAACGTCAGATTTGTAGTCAGGAAGACTTATCTTTCTGATTTCAAATCTGACCTCAGATGAAGTCATTTATCCTTGTATGCATTAGTATTTTCATCTGGAAAATGAGCTGGAGAAAGAAATGGCTATCCACTCCAGAATCTGTAGCAAGAAAGACCCAAATGAAGTCAGAAAGAGTTGAATACAATTTAAAAAAAAAGACTGAATAGCGACAAAAACATCATGCAATCTTAAGGAATGAGAGTATCAAATTATAGGAATGATAAACACTTATAGCAGACACTGATACAATGAGACAATACACCGAACCTTATGGGATGAAACAAGAAAGGAAATCTTATATCTCCATAAATTGATGATAACAAGACAGAAATAATAGATAATAATTTAAATATTTCTTTGAATAAAGTGAAAGATACATTAATAAAACCCAAATAAATACAAACTATAAATTCTAAAAACTAAAATAGTTATAAAAATTAAGAAAATAAATCTTTTGAGGTGTTAAAAAACAATTAAAGAATAACAACCACTAATTCAAATAAAAACAGAGAGGAGCACAAAATTTATAAAATAAAAAAGTGAAATGTAGAAGAACAAGCAGAAACAAGATAAGTTAATTATGAGAAATTATTATATCCAATCATTTGCCATGAAAAGTGAAAAGGTGAGAGACGGAACCCACAGAGGGACCCAGTGAGGGAATTCTCATACTCAAGGTAACCTGGAAAAGAGCAGAAAGGCTCTGTTCCCTGGGATTGCAAGGGAGGAGGACTGGAGAGCAGGGAAAGCCAGCCAGTGACTTTTACTCACAATGCAGTCCAGGTCCCAGCAGCTAGACAGCAAGCCAGCAGGAAGGGTCCCAATTCCAAACAAAGTCTGAACCCTGGGAACACTGGGGCAAAGACAGGACTGGGTTGGGAACAAAACACTGCAAAGGCAGAGCCTGGAGAAAAAGAAGGAAACAAACCTCTGCATAGATAATAATTGGGCTCCATAGGGAACATCCTGGCCAGGGATCAGACCTCAGGCCCTGCACAAAATGTGTGGAATTATATTGCCTACAAACCAGGAACAATCAAAATGAGCCAAAAAAAAAAAATAAGAGTGATGACCACAGAAAACTACTATGCAGATAGCGATGATAAACATGTCACCTCAGAAGAAGAAAGCAGTAAAAAACTTACTACATGGGACATCTCAAAGGAATGTATACATTGTACTCAAATCATAGAAGAACTTTAAAAAATAATTTGAAAACCAAAGAGAAGAAGAAAAGTGGGGTGGGGCAGGGAAGGAGAATCATGCAGGAAAATTATAAAAAATTGACTAAAGAAATCAACTCCATTAAAAGTAAAAAAAAAAAATGAAAACAGAAAGTAACTCTTGAAAAATTAAAATCAACCAACTGGATAAGGAATGAAACTCATATAAAACTCAAATCAACCAATTGAAAAGGGAAAGCAACTCAACAAAAATTAAAATTAGCCTACTGGAAAAGTGAACACAAAAGCTAATTGAAGAAAATAAAATCCTGATAATTAGAACTGGACAAATAAAAATCAATGAATTTATGAGACACCAAGATTCCATCAGAGTAAAAATTGAAGAAAACCCCTTTTAGGAAAAAAACGGAAGGAAAAATAGATTCAGAAGAGATAAGTTATGAATTATTGATATACCAGAAGGCCTAGTTCAAAAGAATAGCCCGGAAAATAGATCAGGAAACTCTCCAAGGGTAAGCTAGGTGGCACAGTGGATAGAGCACTGGCTCTGGGGTCAGAAGGACGTAAGTGCAAATCCAGCCTCAGACACTTAATAATCACCTAGCTGTGTGACCTTGGGCAAGTCATTTAACCCCATTGCCTTTCAAAATAAAAAAAGAAGAAAGAAAGAAAGAAAATTGTACAAATCAATTAGATGAAGAAGACAAAATAACCACTGAAAGAATATACAGAACTCTTCCAGAAAGAGACTCCAGGATAAAAACTCCATGGACTAACATAGTCAAATTCCAGAATTCTCAAATAAAGGAGAAAGTATTACAAGTAGTCAAAAAGAAGCAATTTAAATACAAATGAAACACAATAAGATATACACAAGACTTATCACCTTCAACATTGAAGGACTGGAGGACCTGGAATACAGTATTTTGGAGGGCAAATTATCTAGGATTGCAATCAAAATTTGCTACCCTGTAAAATTCCGCATATTCTATCAGGAGAAAAGATGGATGTTCAATGAAACAGAAGACTTCCAAAATTTCCTGATAAAAAGACAAAAACTGAACAAAGAACTCAATCTTCAAAATGCAAGACTCAAGAGATGCATAAAAATGTAAATGGAAAGGGGAGAAAATAAAAAAAAAACTAGTCAAAAACATTAAATTGTAAACAACTTTACAAGGGAAGATAACATTTGTAACACTTGAGAATAATATTTCTCTTAGGATAGTTAAAGGGTTGAATATAATTGAAGAGATTGTACTTAGAAGATATGAATTTAGTTAGTTCTTATTCTTTTATAGAAGAAGACCAAATTGATATCACCATGTTTTAGACAAATTACAGGGTATCTGACTGTGACCTATCAGACCAATATGAGCTCAAGAGTGTTCTGCCACAGGTCCTGCACAAATACTCCAAGTGAAAAGCTGGGATATTTACTCTAAACTTTTGTGTCTCGTGTTTCCTTTGTCTTACTTTAAATCTGTCTTGCCAGTAGAACTCAGCATTTTTTCTAATAAGGGAACCCTATAATGGATGTTCCTGTGCCAGGGTCTCCCATACCTTACAAACAATTATAACGCTCTTAAGAGAGACCCTCGGTACTTAAAAGTATTTAGAGTATCTATATTTAATTAAATCAGAAGTGATTTTACTTTATTAGATATTTAGAAGCTTGTAATACTATGGAGGCAAAGGGTGGGAACATATTTTGACTGGTTGGACATAAAGAGATTAGGAAGTGATTTTATCTTAATCCATACTTTAGTTGACAATGGTTTAACTACCATGGCTGGGGAGCTAAAGGGATGGGGAGTGTGTGAGAGAGTATGCTGAGGGGAGTGATTTGAATGATATGAATGACATGATTTGGCTTTGCATGATGCTTTGACTCATAAAGATGTTGTGTTCATGGGGAGTATTTGAAAAGGGAGTAAGGAATAGAGATCATAATTTGATGTGATTTTTGACTCTTGAGAAGTATATTTCTAATGGATCAGAAGAGGGGAGGTACTTAATGACTATGAGGCAATGCTGGTTATTATTCAATCAAGCAATCAATCAATCAACTTTTGATTGAATTGTACTTTGATTGATAGTATTTTGAAAACAATAAAAACATAAAAAGGAGAAGGCTAGATATTAATGGATAAATAATATCAGGTGAAGAGGGAAAGAAGGGAGGGTGGGAACAATGAGTAAATCCTCTTCAATAGATTAGGCCCAAGGAAGCAATAAGATACATACCCAATTGTGGTCTTAAAAAAATCTATTCTACTTGACAGGGAAGTGGGGGTGGGGGGAAGAGTTAAAAAAAGGAAGAAGGAATTGAAAAAAGGAAAGGTAAAGGATAAGTGAAAGTAAATTGAAAGCCAAAATTTAAAATAAAAGTTAAAGGGGAAAGGGAGCAAAACATTGGTGGGGATGAATAAGAGGAAAGAAATAAGTATAAATGGGAAAGATAATATGGAGGGAAATAAAGAATTACCAATCTTAACTGTATATGTGAATGGGATGGACTCTCCCATAAAACAGAAGTGGAAAGCAGAATTAATTAAAAAACAGAATCCTTCAATATGATGTTTACGAGAAACATATTTGAAGCAGAAAAATACACACAAGATACAGGTAAAAGGCTGGATCAAAATATATTATGGGTCAAGTGAAGTAAAAAAAAGGGTAGCCATCCTAATCTCAGACAAAACAAAAGGAAGAATAGATCTCATTAAAAGGGATAAGGAAGGAAACTACATGTTCTTAAAAGGTAACATGGACAGGGGGGAAACTAGGTAGCACAATGAATAAAGCACTGGACCTGGAGTCAGGAGAAACTGAGTTCAAATCCAACCTAAGACAATAATTACCTAGCTGTGTGACCTTGGGTAAGTCACTTAACCCCATTGCCTTGCAAAAAGCACTCAAAAAAGGGCAACATGAGCAACAAAGTTATAACATTATTAAACATATATGCACCTAGTAGCATAGTGTATAGATTCTTAGAGGAGAAACTAAAGGAATTCCAAGAAGTCACAGGCAGTAAAACTATAATAATGGAAGACCTCAACTTCCCTCTCTCAGAAGTAGCACAGATCTAAGCACAAAATAAAACAGAAGGAAGTTAAAAAGGTAAATAAAATCTTACAAAACCTAGATATGACAGACCTCTAGAGAAAACTGAATAAGGACAGAAAAGATTTTATCTTTTTCTCTGCAGTACATACCTAAATTAACCATGTGCTAGAACATTATAAACCTTATAATCAAACACAGAAAAGAAGCAATAAATTCATACATTTCAGATCATGATGCAATAAAAATTACATGTAATAAAGAGCCATAGAAAACTAAATCAAAAATTAGAAACTAAATGTAATTTTAAAGAATGAGTGGATCGAACAACAAATCATAGAAATAATCAGTCATTTCATTCAAGAAAATAATAACAATGAACCATCATACTAAAATTTATGGTATGCCAAAGAAGTTTTAGGGGAAATTTTATATCTCTTAATGCTTATATGAATAAAATAGAGAAAGGGGAAATCAATGAATAAAGTATGCATCTACAACAGCTAGAAAAAGAACAAATTAAAGATGCTCAAATGAATACCAAATTAGAAATTCTTAAAATCAAGGGAGAGATTAATAAATTTGAAAGCAAGCAAACCATTTACCCAATAAATAAAATTAAGAGTTTTTTATTAAAAAAAACATAAATCTTTGTTCCATCTGATTTTAAAAAATTAAGAAGTAAACCAAATTGCCAGCAACAAAAATGAAAAGGGTGAACACACCACCCTTGAAGAAGAAATTAAAGGGATAATTCAGAGCTATATTACCCTCTTGATTTCCAATAAATTTGATAACCTGAGAGAAATGGATGTATACTTACAAAAATGCAATCTGCTTAGATTAACAGAAGAGGAAATAAAATACTTAACCCCACTTCAGAAAAAAGAAATTGAGGAAACCATCAATAACCTCCCTAATAAAAAGTTTCCAGGTCCAGATGGAATTACAAGTGAATTCTACCAAATAATTAAGGAACAATTAATTCTAATTGAACAAAAACAGCAAAAAGGTTTTATTTTATTCCACTATGTCTTGTGACTCTATTTGGAGTATTCTTGGCAAACATGTGAAATAGTTTGTTGTTTCCAGCTCATTTTATAGAGAAGGAAATTGAGACAAATAGGGTTTAGTGACTTACCCAGGGTCACACCTATTAGTGTCTAAGGCCAGATTTTACTCAGGAAGAAGAGTCTTCTGGACTTCAGACCCAATATTTTATTCATAGTGGCACATAGCTATATAAAAACTAATTTTAGACTTCCGGCCAAGGTGGCAGAGAGAAGACAGGCACAGTTCTAAAGTCTCCTGATCTCTTCCCCATCTATCACACGAAACAAACCTCTTAAAAGAAATCTGATCCAGAAAACTGAGAAAGAAAAGCCAGGAGAAAGAACATCTACCTCAGGATTTGTCTCCCGCAGCAGCCTTGGCTGAGTACTGGTGGGTGAGTCTGGGCTCAGAGGGAGTATCAGCCCCGGATCAGCCAGATTAACAGCTGAATTGGAACCAGGAGTGTGAGGGCCTGAAAGCCGGACCTGCTGGATCAGCGGTGGGGCTGGATGAAAGGGACTTGGGTATGTGGGGACGCAGAGGCACTGGTGTTGGTGCTGTCCCCCTGGAGCTCCGGGACCAGGCTGGGGGAAGTGTTCTGGTACAGGAGAGCTGCAGACACCATCCCTTAGGCTCCTCAGGTCTCAGAAACTCTGAGGGCACTCCTCCATTGCATAGAGGCCTCTCCCCAAACAAAGCAAACTACTTCTGCCTCAGGCCCAGGTATGTGAGCAGAAGAACCAGCCCAGCTAAGGAATCACCTCAGGCCAGGGTAAAGCCCACCATTGATTGAAGGCAAAAGAATTCAATAGTTCCAACTCAGGCCTTCAGGCAAAGGGAGAAGGCCTCCCAACCAAGGTCACAGACACTCCAGAGAGGGAAACCAGCACCTCCTACTGGCCAGCCAGAGAAACTGCACTCAGTAAAGCCTTTAGCGATCTCAAGCCCAGGTGAACCAGCCCCCCCCCCCCAACTCAAGACCTTAGCATAATGATGAAGGGTCAGCGGAAAGGTGGATCCATAGAAAAATTCCTGGAAGGGAAAGATCCCAACTCAGAGAGACCTGGAACATCTGAGGAGAATACAATCTGGTATCCAGCACAGAAAGACTTCCTTGAAGAAATAAGGAAGGAGCTTAAAAATTTGGGAGAGACAATTAATACCTTGCAACAAGAAAACAAAACCTTAGAAAGTACAATTGGACAAACACAAAAGGAGAATAAATCTCTCAGATCCTCAAATGAGCAAATGCAAAAAGAAATTAATTCTCTCAAAACCTCAATTGGTCAAATGGAAAGCTCTTTCAAAAGTAGAATTGACCAATTGGAAAAGGAGTTGCAAAAGATTAATGAAGAAAACTCCTCCCCCCAAAAAATAATGGAGTCTACAAAAACTAATGACTCCATGAGACAGTTAAACAAAATCAAAAAATAGAAAAAATAGAAGCAAATGTAAAATACCTCATCAACAAAACCACTGACCTTGAGAATAGATCGAGAAGGGGCAACCTGAAAATTATAGGACTTCTGGAAAATGTTGAAGAGAAAAAAAGCCTGGCCTTAATATTACAGGATCTAGTGATGGAAAACTGTCCTGATATCATGGAATCAGAGGGCAAAGTAGTTATTAAAAGAGTACATCGATCCCCACCAGAAAAAGATCCTAAAATGAAAACAGCAAGGAATGTTGTGGCCAAACTGCAGAACTACAAGATAAAAGAGAAAATCCTGCAAGCAGCCAGAAAGAAACAATTTAAATATCAAGGAGCCACAGTAAGGATCATGCAGTACCTGGCTGCATCAAATTTAAGGGATCAAAGGGCCTGGAAGGAGATATTTCAAAGAGCATGGGAGCTTGGAATGCAGCCTAGAATTTACTTTCCTGCAAAGCTGAGCCTTCTCTTCCAGGGAAAAAGATGGACATTTAACGAAATGGAAGAATTCCAAAAATTTCAGATGAAAAGACCAGAGCTAAACAGAAAATTTGGACATCAAACAGGAAGTTCAAGAGAAAGATAAAAAAGGTAAAAAAAAAAGAGGGGGGGGCAGTAAAAGGAAAAACAAATGCAATCCAGTATGTTGAAACTGGCTGTATCCCAGCGTGGGGGTAAAAAAAAAAAGATTCTCATTCTCATAAACCTTGAGAAATGTAACTCTAACAGAGAATACACCTAGTCAGAAATGATGGACATTCATGATCTATCCATGAGACTACTATCTAATGGGATGTAACTGGCTTTAACCCCACTTGGGAGAAAGACTCTAATAACTCTCAGGAATTTGGACTCTATTCAATAGAATATACAGAACTAGAAGGGACAGATGCTCAGAATTTTCTATGACTTAGATAGAAGGACCTAAAAAAAATATTACTGCCATGAAAAAAAGGGGGACAGGAAAGAGATGGGAGGAGGGAGGGGATGGAATGGGGTAAATCTCATTACACTAAGAGGTACAAAAAACCTATGGTAATAGTGGGGAAGAAGAGAGCAGAGGAGAAACACCTGAATCTTCTTCTCATCAGACTTGGCTCAAAGTCAACCTACACATACTCAGTTAACTTATAAAACATCTAACCTTTCAAGTATTAAAAGGGGAAAAGGGGAGGGGGGAGGGAGAAAGGGAAGGGGAGTGGGGAAAATAAGGGGAAAGAAAGGAGAGGGTGTGATATAGGAGGGCACAAACACTGAAGGGGGTGGTTTTCAGAAACAAAAGACTGGGGAATATGGATAAAAGGGGGGAGGGGGAAAAATACAAACAGAGGGAAGATAGCACAGAGGGCAATAAAGAATTAGTAATCATAACTTTGAATGTGAATGAGATGAACTCTCCCTTAAAATGTAATCAAATAGCAGAGTGGATTAAAAACCAGAATCCTACAATATGCTGCTTACAAGAAACTCATTTGAAGCAGAGAGATAGATCTAGAGTAAAGGGAAAAGGTTGGAGCAAAATGTATTTTGCTTCAGCTGAAGTGAAAAAATCAGGGGTAGCAATCCTTATCTCAGACAAAGCAGCAGCAAAAATAGATAGCATTAAAAGAGATAAGGAAGGAAACTTTATCCTCCTAAAAGGTACCATAGACAATAAAGTCATTTCAATATTGAATATATATGCACCCAGTGGGACAGCACCCAAATTCTTAGAGGAGAAGCTGAAAGAATTACAGGAAGACATAGACAGCAAAATACTCCTAGTGGGAGACCTCAACCTTCCGCAATCAGATCTAGATAAATCGAATCATAAAACAAACAAGAAAGAAATTAGGGAGGTAAATAGATTGTTAGAAAAATTAGATATGGTAGACTTATGGAGGAAACTGAATGTAGATAGAAAGGAATAAACCTTTTTCTCTGCAGTACATGGAACTTATACAAAAATTGACCATGTACTAGGACATAAAAACCTAATGATCAAGTGCAGAAAGGCAGAAATAGTGAATACATCTTTCTCAGATCACAATGCAATAAAAGTCATATGCAATACTGGGCCAGGGAGATATAGACCCAGAACAAATTGGAAACTGAATAACCTCATTTTAAAAAATGAGTGGACCAAAAAGCAAATTATAGAAAGAAGTAACCATTTTATCCTAGATAATGATAATAATGAAACAACATACCAAATCCTATGGGATTCATTCAAAGAAACTCTCAGGGGATATATTATAGCTCTAAATGCTTATATGAATAAATTGGAGAAAGAGTAAATCAATGAACTAAATATGCAACTAAAAAAATCATTGAAAGAACAAATCAAAAATCCTCAATTAAGTACCAAATTAGAAAGTCTAAAAATTAAAGGAGAAATGAATAAAATTGAAAGCAAAAAACCTATTGAATTAATAAATAAAAACAAAAGTTGACTAAACCAATAAAATTGATAAACCTCTGGTCAATTTGATTAATAAAAAGAAATAAGAAAACCAAATTGCTAGTATCATAAATGAAAAAGGTGAACTCACCACCAAAGAGGAGGAAATTAAAGTAATAATTAGAAATTATTTTGCTGAACTGTATGCCAATAAATTTGATAATCTAAGTTAAATGGATGAATATTTACAAAAATATAATTTGCCCAGGTTAAATGAAAAAGAGATTAAATACCTAAACAACCATATCTCAGAAAAAGAAATTCAACAAGCCATTACTGAACTCCCTAAAAAAAAATCTCCAGGGCCTGATGGATTAATAAGTGAATTCTACCAAACATTTAAGGAACAATTGGTTCCAATCCTATATAAACTCTTTGGAAAAATAGGGAAAGATGGAACTCTGTCTAACTCTTTCTATGAAACCAATATCATATTGTTATCTAAACCAGGAAGAGTTAAATCAGAGAAAGAAAAATTATAGACCTATCTTCCTGATGAATATAAATGCAAAAATCCTAAATAAAATCTTAGCAAAACGATTACAACAAGTCATCACTAGGATAATACATTATGATCAAGTAGGATTTATTCCAGGAATGCAGGGTTGGTTCAATATTAGGAAAACTGTTAGTATACTCAATTATATCAACAACAAACCCATCAGAAATCATATGATCATATCAATAGATGCTGGAAAAGCTTTTGACAAAATACAGCATCCATTCCTATTAAAAACACTAGAGAGTGTAGGAATAAATGGACTATTCCTTAAAATAATTAGCAGTATCTATCTGAAACCATCAACAAGCATTATATTCAATGGGGAGAGGCTAGAGGCATTCCCAATAAGATCAGGGGTCAAACAAGGGTGTCCATTATCACCACTACTATTCAATATTGTATTAGAAATGTTAGCATCAGCCATTAGAGAAGAAAAAGAAATTGAAGGAATTAGAATTGGGAAGGAAGAGACAAAACTCTCACTCTTTGCAGATGACATGATGGTCTACCTAAAGAATCCCAAGAAATCATCTAAAAAACTACTGGAAACAATTAGCAATTTTAGCAAAGTTTCAGTTTATAAAATAAACCCTCATAAATCCTCAACTTTTCTATATATGTCTATCAAGAAACAGCAGGAAGAGCTAGAAAGAGAAATCCCATTCAAAGTAACCTCAGACAATATAAAATATTTGGGAGTCTATTTGCCAAGACAGACTCAGAATCTTTTTGAAAACAATTATAAAACACTTCTCACACAAATTAAATTAGATTTAAATAACTGGGCAAATATCAACTGCTCATGGATAGGTAGAGCTAATATAATAAAAATGACAATTCTACCAAAACTAAACTATCTGTTTAGTGCCCTACCAATCAAAATTCCAAAAAATTACTTTAACGAGTTAGAAAAAATTGTAAGTAAATTCATATGGAGAAATAAAAAGTCAAGAATTGCCAAGAGCTTAATGAAAAAAAGTGCAAACGAAGGTGGCTTAGCCCTACCCGACCTAAAATTATATTATAAAGCATCAGTCATCAAAACTGTTTGGTACTGGCTAAGAAATAGAGTGGTGGACCAGTGGAATAGACTAGGTGTAAAAGCAGGAGATGATTATAGTAATCTGCTGTTTGATAAACCCAAAGAGTCCAGCCATTGGGATAAAAACTCCCTCTTTGATAAAAACTGCTGGGATAATTGGAAGTTAGTATGGAAGAAACTTAGATTAGACCAACACCTCACACCCTTTACCAACATAAGATCCAATTGGTTACAGGACATAGATGTAAAAAACAATACTATAAGCAAATTAGAAGATCAAGGACTAGTCTACCTGTCAGATCTATGGAAAGGGGAGCAGTTTATGACTAAGGAAGAGTTTGAAAACATCACCAAAAAACAATTAGATGATTTTGATTACATTAAATTAAAAAGTTTTTGCACAGATACAACCAATGTAACCAAGATCAAAAGAAATGTAGTAAATTAGGAAACAATCTTTACAACTAATGATTCTGACAAAGGACTCATTTCTAAAACATATAGAGAACTGAGTCATATTTTTAAAACAATTGACAAATGGTCAAAGGTTATGCAAAGGCAATTTACAGATGAGGAGATCAAAGTAATCTATAGCCATATGAAAAAATGCTCTAAATCATTAATTATTAGAGAAATGCAAATTAAAGCTTCTCTGAGGTACCACCTCACACCGCTCAGATTGGCCAGTATGACCAGGAAGGATAATGATCATTGCTGCAAGGGATGTGGGAAATCTGGGACACTATTACACTGTTGGTGGAGCTGTGAACTCATCCAACCCTTCTGGATAGCTATTTGGAACTACACCCAAAGGGCAACAAAAATATGCATACCCTTTGACCCAGTAATACCACTACTGGGTATTACTTGTACAAAAATATTTATAGCAGCCCTTTTGTGGTGGCAAAGAATTGGAAATCCAGTAAATGTCCTTCAATTGGGGAATGGCTTAGCAAATTGTGGTATATGTATGTCACGGAACACTATTGTTCTATTAGAAACCAGGAGGGACGGGATTTCAGGGAAACCTGGAGGGATTTGCATAAACTGATGCTGAGTGAGATGAGCAGAACCAGAAAAACACTGTACACCCTAACAGCAACATGGGACTGATGTTCAACCTTGAAGGACTTGCTCATTCCATCAGTGCAACAATCGGGAACAATTTTGGGCTGTATGCAAAGGAGAGTACCATCTGTATCCAGATAAGGAGCTGTGGAGTTTGAACAAAGTGCAAGGACTATTCCCTTTAATTTAGGAAAAAAACAGATAGTTTATTGTCTGATCTTGTTACCTCTTAGACTTCTCTTCTCTTTAAGGATATGATTTCTCTCTTATCACACACAATTTGGATCAAGGTACATCATGGAAACAAAGTAAAGACTGACAGAGTGCTTTCTGTGGGGGGGAGGGGGAGGGAAGCAAGATTGGGGGGAAAATGTAAAACTCAAATAATATCTTTAATAAAAATAAATTTAAATTAAAAATTAATTTTAAATATATAATAAGAAAAAAGGAATTTTGAGAAAATATACTTGAGGAAATAAGAGGCAAATTGATCTTTATTGTCATATCAAAATCATGCAGATTCAAAGAAAAAATTAATGAAAATACTATCTACATTAAATACAAGACAGAATTCAAAATAGGCTTGCAAAAATCTTATAAATAAAATCTGGGTTGGAAAGCTCTAAAATCCAAGTTGAAAAGATATTATAATTTAAATTTACTATGAAATTAATTAGATATCTGTGAATCAACCTACCTAAAATATTCAGGATTTATAGGAATACTGTTACAAAATATATTTATAAAAATAGATGAACACAAATAATTAAATGGATAGTCATTGACCATGGCTGGGTCATGTCAATAAAACAAAAATGATATTTAAATTATTTATAGATATAGTGTATATCAATCAAGCTTCTCAGAGATTATTTTATTGAAGTAAAAACATAATAAAAATTAATCTGAAGGAACAAAAGGGCAATAAGATTTTGTTTATTGAATGTAGCAGGGCTAGCATTATCAAATTTCAAATAATATTATAAATGAGATATAATGAAAATAATTTGATACTTATTTAAAAGTTGATCAATGAAATAAATGATAAACCTTAATAAAAACTACAAGAAAAATGATTTCCTATTCAACTAAAATCTATTAGATATCTGAAAAGCAGTTTTTCAGAAATTACATTAAGAACATTTTAAACAATTTATCATAGTGAGTTCCAAAGACATGTGACCTAAATATAAAAAGTCTTATAATTTGAGGTTGGAGGGGATACAGAGATTCATAAATCAAGATTCCATTCACAGTTACAATTACAATGAGGATTCCCAAATATATACATATATATATATATATATATATATATATATATATATATATATACATATATTTGTATATGGATAGAAGTGATCATAAAATGTAAAATATTTATTTTCAACTATGTAAAGGTTAAATGATTTTGCACAAAAGAAATTTAGAGTAAGTAGAGAAGCTAACTATGGAGGGGAAAAAGTCCTAGTAAATATTTCTGAAAAATATCTGAAATTCAAAATATAATGGAAATTAAATGCTCATAGTCAGTCTTTACAATCCATAATAAAATCACTCTATGGATGATAGTAGTCTCCTGGTCTATTCATAAGCTCAGAGATCATATCTGAAGTTAATCTTAGTTCCAGTAATCAAACTTATTTTTAATTTTTCATAAATTATTGATGATGAAGGAATATAAGTAAATAGTTGTCAAAAGAATAACAAACTATAAATTACCCTATGAAAGAATGCTAATAATCATTAATAATAATATGTAATGAAAATCAATACAACTCTCATACCCAGAACATTAGCCAAGGTGACAAAGGATGGGAATATAATTGGAAGATTCATAGAAAGAAAGCCACTCTGATGCATTATTTGTTTTTAGGTTTTTTGTAAGGCAATGAGGTTAAGTGGTTTGCCAAAGGACACACAGCTAAGAAATTATTATGTGTCTGAGGCCAGGTTTGAACTCAGGTACTCCTAACTCCAGGGCCAGTGCTCTAATGCATTATTAGTGGAACAATAAATTAGTACAACAATTCTGGAAAGCAATTTGAAGTTATGAAAACAAAGGTGCTAAAATATCCATAGTTATTATCCATCAACCTAAGAGGTCTTTGAAAAAAGAAAGTTTCCAAATACATAAAAAAATCTAAGAATATAATTAATTAAAAATTTTTGTGTGATAGCAGGGAATTTAAAATAATGTAGATATCCAAAAAAAAAAAAAAGCAGAAGATGGCTAAGAAAAGTGTGGTACATGAATATAATGGAATATTTTCAGGGTTTTAGAAATGATGAACATGAATACAGAAAAATGTGGCAAGATTTATGTAAACAATTTTGTTGTATTATTTCCTATAATACAGCTTTCAAAATGTGTAGTTGTGAGAGACCTTTAATCCTAATACTATGTATCTTGTCTTTCTGAGCCATATGCTTTGCTTGTAGAAAACTTTATTTTCCCAAAATCTCACAACATATATGTTTAGATAAGGTTAAAATGTGTACATGACTTAAACATAAAGATGAAAACTATGTCAATTAGAATACCTGTTAGATTTATATATAGGAGAATTTTATGAATAAAGAGGAGATATAAGACATTTTGAAATTCAAAATGGTTAATTACAATTACATTAAATTTTTTAAAATTTGCACAAACAAAATCAATACAACGAAATTATAAGGGAAGCAGAAAGCTGGGAAACAAGTTTTACAACTAGTATCTCTGCTAAAGATTCTAAGACATAAAGAGAACTGAGTCAAATTTATAAGAATATAAGTCATTCCCCAATTGATAAATGGTCAAAGGATTTGAACAGGCAGTCTTCAGACAATGAAATCAAAGCTCTACTTGTCTGATGGGTCCTGCATGCATAAAAATTAGCATCAACCTCTTAAATACTTCTTTCTCACTTTTTTTTACTTGTTGAATAGAAAAAACCCAATTACAAAAAATGAACAATATCTTGAGCTCTTTGGAGGAAAAAATAACAGTAAAGAAATAAACTTTAGATTTTTAAGTTATAAAGTAAAAGAAAATAATTTTTAACCACTCAAAATGATAAAGCATCTTTTCCTAAAGGGATATGAATGGCAGTGTCCTGATCAGTGCTTATTTAATGCCTAGAAAAGGCATTAATTAGATTCTCAACAGACTTTCCTGATTTATCTTAGTATTTTGTTTCCTTGATTTTGATGATTTTGTTAAAAAGTATAGAATATGTATTTGTTCAATTAAATAAGACAGGACAGATCTGTTTTTTCTAAAAGTAGGTTGCTGTTAATCTGAAAATCAATGAGCAAGAATGTATATTTTGAATTCAAAACTATGCTATGTGTAGGATTAACTTTCAGACTTGGATTCCTTGTGTCAAAGAGAAAAATAGATCTGGTGGGTTGTACATTGGTTATTACCAAATTGAATTTGGTTAAAATTTTAAAAAATTGGATATTTTTTTTAATGAAAACATCTTCCTCCTTGGCATAGAACCATGACACTCCTGTTGGGAAATTCTTAGTGACTTTCTTTCCTAAATGAATTCAAAATCCCCTCCAATCTTGGTTCCTACCCTTTTCCAATGTTTTCTCTTCTCACATAAACTAAACTACTTTTTTAAAAAGTTACTTTAAAATATGAATTTAAACATGAACGTTTCAATGTAAAAAGAACAGGAGAGATGATTGCATATGAAAGTGAACTTCTGTTATGTTATTTTGAAGTATATATTAAATATAACACAACAGTAGCAACTGCTCTGATTGTGTCTACTTCTGAACTAATCTTTTGAGTGTATTTTTAAATTTTTCACTGATATTCTCTTCTAACTTTTGCTACCTTCAAAAGAAGTGCTATTTTGTAACTCAAGACTCACCCCCCAAAATGTTTGTCCTAATCAAACCTGTCTATTTTATTTTTCACAATCACTTCTTCCCTCATCAATAGTTTTAAAAGTATCTCTTTCATTTACATTTAGGTCATATCTATTTGTAACTTCCTTGTTATGATGTGAAAATGTATCCTAAAATTAATGCTCCTGCTTTCTTTTCTGCTTTTGTTGTAATTCTTCAATCATATTCCTTTCTCCTGAAATTCTACCATTAAAGGCCAAATTCAAGTGCTAAAAAAATAAATCAAAGCTGTAAGTCATTATAAATAAGAGAAATGTAAATTAAAACAACCCTGGTGGCAATTAGGTTAGCAGTGGATAGAGTACCCACCCTGGAGTCAGAAGGATCTGAGTTCAAATTCAACCTCAGACACTTAATAATTACCTGTGGGACCTTGGGCAAGACATTTAACCCCATAACTTTCTAAAAACATTGCTTGGTGAAAAAACTCCAATGCCTTGCAAAAAAAAAACACAACAACAACAACAACAACTCTGAATCTCCTATGTTCCAGAAGATGCTGTGTTCATTGCTGGGGATAGAAAAAGATAGTACTTTCTTTTAAGGAGCTCACAATCTATTGAAGGAGACAGAAAAATAAAAATGCATAGAAAGGAAACAATATACAAGGGTAATTAGAAAATAATTAAAAAGAGAAAGCATTAGAATTAAGAAGTTTTACAAAAGACTTCATTTAGAAGGTGAAATTTGGTGGGGGGGGGGACTTAAAGGAAACAAGGAGACTCAGTAATCAGAGTGGTGTCAGGAGAGTATTCCAGGCATGGGGAGAACTCTAGGAAATGATCAGAGCAGAAAAATGGAGTATCTTGTTTGAAACATCCAAGAGTCCAGTGTAACTGGATCAAAGAAGAAGTGTTGGGGAATAAGAAAATGGAAAAGATAGGAGGGGGCTAGATTATGGAGGGTTTTAAATACTAAACAGAACAATTTTTGAATTTTCTCCTGGAGGTACCAGGAAATTGCAGGAGTTTATTGAATAAGCAAGTGACTTGATCAGACCTGTTTTAGGAAAATCACGTTAAGTGTTTGAATAGAAGTGTCCAAACTAGAGTAGGGAGAGACTAGAGGAAGGCAGAATCACCATCAGCCTATTAATCAAGGTGCAAAGGGATCAGGGCTTGTGTTAGAGTGGTGGCAGAGTCAGAAGAGAATATAATGTATTACATTATCCTTCTCTTCTTATTTGCATTCTCAATCATTTATTCTCTCTTGAGTTTTTTTGTTCAGACTTGCCAGCATGAAAGTTTTTCTATTCTGTCAATTATTTCTGCTGTGCAGGTCTTAAATTTGTTTTCATAATTGTAATTTTTCCTTTTGACAGCCCAGATTGTGTGGTTCAATGCACTATTCAAAATCTACAAGGTCCTTTTCCTCATCAAATAGTAAATCATTTTCCTACATTTTACAATATTTGTTTATAGGTGTCTGGCCTCATTTATAAGATCTGTAGTGTTGTTCTTTTTATATTATCTATACTCAGTCTCTGAATTTTCTTCATGAGATTTTAAGTAAATTCAGTCTTTTTTCACCTTGCTTTCTCCTATTGTTCACTTTTTGACTCTTTTCTCCTCTCAAAGTATCTCAGCCTCCTTCAACATTGAGAAATTCATGACTTATCAGTCTAGGTCTTTGTCTCAAGTGACGTTTTAGAGGACAAAGCTTGCTCTAGATGTATGATGGTTTCTTTTTCTGAGACTTAGAAAGTGCCACAAAACAGCACTATCACACCACACACACACACACACACACACACACACACACACACACACACACAAACAAACAAACATTGTTCTGTTCCCTCTATTCCTCCATTCTCTGTTCCAGTGGGACAGAGCACTGCTATATTGCTGCTATCATAACCTGGGAAATTTTCTGCCTTTGGGAGTTTTGATCTCTGTGGCACATGGAGGAAATGGAGTTAAGGGTATAGAACTTTATTACAAGCCTAGCAGAAATGCTATTCTGTTTCTTTGTTTTTCCACTTTCTTGCACAGCTCCATTGCATCATAAACATTCCTGAGGTGTTGACTATTATTGCTTCAGAAAAATTCTGCATTTTGGTGTTTGAATTACCACTCAATGGAAAAAAGAGGATGGAGAACAGAGAGTGGGCTTGCATTCATTGGATTTGGTAGGTATGTGAGACCTTGCTGCCAGTAATATGGTGGGCCCTTGAGAATGGACTACTAAATGAACTCGAGTTAGTTCATAAAATTGGGGGGTTTTTACCCCTTTTGGGGGGTTTTGGTATCATAGATCCTAGAGAAAGCTGAATTTTTTTTCCTCTGACAAATAGTTTCTATTTTGAAAAAGTCTTAATGGTTGTGAGATGGGGGGGGAAACTGGTTCTTCATTTTCTAAAGATGTGACCCATATGTCAGGAATTTTACATTAATTGATGCATAATATAAGCAATGACTACAAAAACAAAATTAGAAAAAAAATCACAAAACAGTCAATAATCAGTGTTGCATAATTACAAAATAAATTTCGTGGTTTCTCTTAACTCTCATGGAATAGGATAAAACCCACTAAATTTGAATTCAGAAGACCTGAGTTTGAATTTTCTCTCCCATTTACCACCTCTATAGTAGTTGGTCGTTTCTCTGAATTTTGATTTCCTCACCTAATGAATGACCTTTAAATCTAAGTCCAATAAATTCTCTATGATCTTACTCATATACTCTTTTTTCCTTCCTTCAAGTCTCTGGAACATGTGGCCCTTTTTCTTACTGAGTACAATCATCCAGCTGTAACCTTAATTCTATCCCCTCCAATCTTTGCTTCATCAATCATCCAGTCTCTCACATGTATCCATAATCTCTTCATTTATCCTGAATTTTTTTCCCCCTTTCCTTCTAGGACAAAAGTTCTTATCATAGGGAGTCCAGTAAGTTTAATAGGGGTAAGTAGGAAATTATATATTTATTTTTATTGAGGTTTCATTGGAATCTAGGACTTAGAATTATTTAAAAACAATATTGTGAAAAGGGATAAACAGGCTTCATCAAAAGTCACATGCAGGGGCAGCTAGGTGGCGCAGTGGATAAAGCACTGGCCCTGGAGTCAGGAATACCTGGGTTCAAATCCGGTCTCAGACACTTAATAATTACCTAGCTGTGTGGCCTTGAGCAAGCCGCTTAACCCCACTTGCCTTGCAAAAAAAAAAAAGTCACATGCATAAGAAGAAGACGCATTTATACAATCCTTTAATGTTTAACAAAGAGCTATACAAATATTTTCACAGTCTATCCTCATAATAGCCCTGGGAAATAAGTGCTAATACTATTCACAGTTTACAACAAGGGAAACTGAGGGAGGTAAGTTAAGTCCCAAAGTTAATAATTATCTAATACCAGGTTTGAGCCTTCCTGATTCCAGATCCAGGGCAACAATATGACAATTCCTCAAAGATATATAGCACTAACCTATTACATAAAATCAAAAACAAAGTTATTAGAAACACATTAATAAATGTGTAGTTTTATTGTACTTTGTATTTCACTTTTTCATATGAACATGCATCAGAGGGTCATAGGACAGTCTTAAAAATCATAATAATTGGTAAGTAGCATTGCTAATTAATATATTTCAAAGCATGAAAAGATATTAGCCTGATCATGTAGGAGTATGCATGGTCTAATATGCGTCGATAAATGGCCTGTGAAAAGTGCTCTTTAATGTTAATATTAATACAAGTTATAGATCTATAGGATTTAACATTTTGCTCAATTTACTTATCCCTGTCCTCCTCCTATTATTCCTACCTCAATGAGATGTAGTAGACCTGGTTCACAATGAAGATGGCATCTCACATGTATAGATTAATTGAAACAATTTAATGAGTGCAACAATCTGATACTTTTTTCTAAGTTTAATTAGGTTGACTCATAGTTCATACTTTCATATATTTTAAAAGACCTACAATGTCCAGTACACTGATTACTGTTCATTGAAATAAGCCTGCCCCAGATTTGATATACCTTATTTCTCCCTCACATAATCTACCTGAAGTATAGATGAAACAAGGATGTGCTAACATTGTTACATTAAATGCTAAGCCAGATGATAATGTGGCACAGCTACATAGCTAATGAATAAAGGACTGGCAAAAATAAATATCATATTAGAAACCATTTTATTAAAGTTATACATACATATCCTTCCCAAAGCAAATTGATCCTCTCCATCAATTTTGAATTTTTTTTATTGTTAGTGTATGTGGGATTAAACCTTAAATCTTTACTTGTGAATGTCATTGAACAGTTTCAGTTAAGAAAAACTGTTTACCCACATAACGAGACAAGTGTGGTTCAAGTCACTGCTAACCTACTAAGGTTCTATAATAAACAGGAGAAGCTCACCTCCCCACAAACACATGGGCTATGTTGTTAGGCAAAATAAAAGAATCTAATGATTGTATGTTAGAAAATTTAAAAGCAGCAAAATGGATTCATTCTGCAATTTACAATTAACTCTAGAATTGAAAGAATATAGCTAACTTTTCTAAAAACAGTTGTCTCTCCTAAGGGTTTGACTCTCCCTGTATGATCATATAATTTTAATGTTGTTTTCTGAATTCCCTATGGCTGAATCAACCACAACATCATTGTATATTACATTTTTTAACATAGAAATAAACATTGAGATTCTAAGCTTGATATAAAAGTCATGAAAGGACTGGAGGCAAGTTAGAGAAAAAAACAGAGTTTAATAAAGAGATCAATATAGCTGAGCAGACACATTGCCAACTAATTCTCTGAGGCTTCTTAGAAAACTTGCCTCATCAAATTTTCAAATTTTTCAAGGGAGAGATTAGTTGCCCCGTGAAGAAAATTAAGACCCCATACTTTTTCCTTCAGTTCAATCTTTCTATTACTTTTTTATTTTAATGCACATACTATCTTTCTTTTAACACTGAGTATGATTTATTCAATTAAAAATGAAGTATAAAATTGATACCAAAAAGTTACCAAAAAATATCCAGATGAAGTATCATGGTGTAGTGGAGAGGTCTGTGCTCAGAACTATTATGTTCAAGTCTTACTTCTGTTATTTGCTGGCTTAGCATTCTAAGCCATTCTCTTAACACCCTAAGTTGTTTAAAAGTATGTAGTTTCCCTAGTCTTAATGCTATATAAATTTATATTTATAAGAATATATAGTTTTATATTTATATAAATTTATATTTCTAAGAAAATGTATCAATTATTATAAGCATGTTAATAACATTATATAAAGGGAGTACTCCTGGGTACAACTATGCTTCACATTTGCAAATATTAATCACAATAATTATGATTATAATATATAGTACCTACTATGGGGCAGGTATTTTGCTACATACTTCACATGATCTCTCTGACATTTACAACAACCCTGGGAAGTAGGTGCTGTTATTATGCTCATTTTATTGTAGAAAAAACTGAGGAAACAGGGCTAAGTGACTTGCTAGGGTCACACAGCTGTGACTGAAGTCAAATTTGTACTCAGGCTTTCCTGATTTTAACCCTACTATTCTATCCACTGTTGCCAGAGAAACAACTTCAAAAACATATTGTACTATTCTGCCAGGTTTTTAAGCCAAATGCTGGCAAAATAACTTCTCGTTATAACAAGTTTAATTCAAGAAAAATGTAAGCATTTTAGTCATTCATATCTTTCCTAAAAATGTTCTTAGATTAAAAAAAGAGGTCAATGTAGACTAGATGATTGCTAATATCCAAATAATTTTTAAAAACACTATCTCCTTGGCATAACTATTATAGCACCGAGGGCAAATAAAACTTTGTGTTTGTTCTACCAAAGTATGGTAGTGGTATAGATTATTAAAGGCAAAAACATGGTTAGGAATGTATCTGTGAAATTGCCTATTTCTTTACTTTCATTTTGCCCCTAGTATTTATTCACAATATGCTAGGAGGCTGAATGAATAAAGTGCAAGACTTATAGACAGGAAACTTCATTTTCCCTAAATTAAAATCTGTCCTCAGACACTAGTTGTGTGACCCTGGGCAAATTACTTAATCTTGTTTGCCTCAGTTTCCTCAACTGTAAAATGTGCTGGCAAGGAAAATGGCAAACCATTGTAGTATCTTTGCCAAGAAAACCACAAATGAGGTCATGAAGAATTGAATACAACTGAACAACAATTTATTCACATGGGAGATCAAAAGAGTTTCCAAGTTGGGAAAGGAGAACCCAATAAGAGAGAGCCTCTGGTAGTGTGCTCTAAAGATAGCCTCTAAGGTGATGTTTAACAGGTATTACTTAACAATGAAGAATTAAGTATGAAAGAAAAATATAGACAGTATTAAAATTATCAATATTTATTTGTCATATCCCCAAAAGGGTAGCTAGATGGCACTTTGGGTAGAGTATTGGCACTGGAGTCAGGAGGACCTGAGTTCAAATCCAATGAACAGATACTTTTCACTTACTAGTTGTGTGACCTTGGATAAGTCATTTAACCCTGATTGCCTCACATCTAGGGCTATGTCCAGTCATCCTGATATAGATCTGGCCTCCTGGTATAGATCTGGCCATCTGGCCACTGGACCCAGTTGGCTCCAAAGGAGAAAATGAGATTGGTGGTCCACCACAGCACTCCCTCACTCAAATTCAGTTCATGTGCTTGTCATGTTATCACCTCCCTGATGTTGTGGCCTTCTTCAAAGATGAAGAACATTCATGATCATCTTCCTAAATGAGTACAAGCTCTGTGAGGGCAGGAAATTCACTTATATAATTTTCTTTTTCTCCTCAAGAGCTTAATACAATCATATACAAATAGTAAATGCTTAAGGAAATTAAACTATACTAATGAAAAATATTTATAAAGTGCTTATTATGTGCCAGCACTGTGCTTAGTACTGAAGATACAAGTACAAAAAGCAAGAATATCTTTTCCCACAAGAACCTTTTAATACAGGAAAATAATTCATATTGGAATATATTTAACCAAAGAGGGGTGTTGAAAATCATATTTCAGGACTTCTGGCCAAGACAGTGGAGAAAAGACAGGCAGAGTTCTAAAGTCTCCTGATCTTCCTCATCTATGATATGAAACAAACCTCTTAACAGAAATCTGCACCAAAAAAAAAACAGAAATAAAAGACAGGAGAAAGACCAACTACCTCAGGATTTGTTTTCCATGGTCCTGGGTGAGCCCAGGAGCAGAGGGCAGATCAGACACAGATCAGCCTGATTAGCAGTGGGATTGGAGCCCTGGGAGCCTGATGACCCAAAAGCCAGACCTGCTTGATCAGTAGGGCTAGAGTCTGGTCAACCACAGGGTCTTGGGTCAAATAGGGAACAGAGGCCTTGGTGTTGGCCCTGACCCTCTGGAGCTTGCCAACAGGGCTGCGCGGGAGAGTTCCTGTGCAGGAGAGCCACAGAACACCATCCCTGGGCTCCTCTGGTCTGACAAACTTTGAGTCCATGCCTCCATTGTGGCTGAGGCCTCTTTCCAAAACAAACACAATGACAGACTACTTCTGTCCCAGGCACAGGTGTGGGGACAGAAGAACCAGCCCAGCTGACAATAGGGAGAGGGATGACCTTACCCCAGGGTAGAGCCCACCATTGATTGAAGACAAAAGTATTTAACATCTTCAATCACTCCCTCCAGACTAAGGGAAGGTCCTCAATCAAGGTCACAGACACTCCAGAGAAAGCAACCAGCACCCCCTACTGTAGATATTTCACTCAGTGAGTAAAGCACCTAGGGATTCCAACACCAAAGCTCTGTGAGCCAGCCCCTCCGAAACTCAAGGTCTTAGCAAAATGAAGAAAGGTCAGCAGAAAGGTGGATTCACAGAAAAATACTTGAAAGGAAAAGACCATAACTCAGAGAGACCTAGAACCTCTGAGGAAAATATGATCTGGTCTCGAGCACAGAAAGACTTCCTTGAACAAATAAGGAAGGAGTTTAAAAATCAATTGGAAAATTTAGGAGAGTCAATTAACACCTTGCAACAAGAAAACAAATCACTGATAAATACAATTGGACAAACACAAAATGAGAATAATTCTCTCATCCTCAATTGGACAACTACAAAATGAGAATAATTCTCTCAGATCCTCAATTGGGCAAATGCAAAAAGAAAATAATTCTCTCAAAACTCTCAATTGATCAAATGGAAAGCTCTTTCAAAAGCATAATTGACCGATTGGAAAAGGAGTTGCACAATGTAAATGAAGAAAACTCCTCTCAAAAAAAAAAAAGAATGGAGTCTGAAGCAACTAATGACTTCATGAGACAGCAAGAGCCTTTTAAACAAAATCAAAAAAAATAGAAAAAATAGAAGAAAAATCAGCAAAACCACTGACCTCGAGAATAGATCAAGGAGGGGCAACCTGAGAATTATTGGACTTCCTTGAAAACATTGAAGAGGGGAAAAAAAAGCCTGGACTTAATATTACAGGATCTAATGATGGAAAATTGTGCTGATATCATGGAACCAGAGGGCAAAGTAGTTATTAAAAGAATACATCCATCCCCTCCAGAAAGAGATCCTAAAATTGAAAACACCAAGGAATGTTGTAGGCAAATTCAAGAACTATCAGATAAAAGAGAAAATCCTGCAAGCAGCCAGAAAGAAATACTTTAAATACCAAGGAGCCACAGTAAGGACTACACAGATCAAAAGGCCTGGAACGAGATATTCCAAAGAGCAAGGCAGCTTGGAATACAGTCAAGAATCCACTATCCCACAAGGCTGACCCTTCTTTTTCAGGGGAAAAGATGAACATTTAATGAAATGGAGAAATTCCAAAATTTCCTGATGAAAACACCAGAGGTAAATAGAAAATTCAGACATCAAACATAAGTTTGAAGAGACACATGAAAAGGTTAAAGAAAGGGGGTGAGTAAAGAAAAAAAGTGCTATCCAATTAGTTGAAACTTGCTATATCCCAGCATAGGAAAGAGATTCTCATAACTCTGGAGAATTGTAACTCTAACAGAGAGAATATATACCAGAAGAAGGAAGTGATGGAAACTCATGACCTATCCATGAGACTGCTATCCAATGGGATGAAACTGGCTATAACCCTACTTGGGAGAAAAACTCTAATAATTCTCAAGAATTGTAACTCTATTAGATAGAATCTACTTAGCTAAAATGATGGATACTCAGAATTTTCTATGACTCAAAATTATTTAAAAACACCTCCTTCTTAAAAAGAGGGACAGGAAGGAGATGGGAGGAGGGAGGGGATTTAATGGAGTAAATGTCATTACACTAAGAGGTACAAAATGCCTACAGTAATAGAGGGGAAGAAGGGAGGAGATGAGAAACACCTGAATTTTCTTCTCATTAGACTTGGCTTAAAGTTAACTTACACACTTATTCAGTTAACTAAAAAAAAAGCATCTAACTTCTCAAGTATTAAAGGGGGAAAATGGGAATGGGCACAGAGAAAGGGAGGGGGAGCAGAAAAGCAGAACTAACAAAATGAAGTGAAGGGAAAAGGGAAAAAGGGAAAGGGGAAAGACAGGGGAGGGGTGTGGACATCAGAGGGCAAACACACTGAAGGGGGTGGTATTCAGAAACAAAATACTGGGGAATACAGATGAAGGGGGAAGGGGAAAATACAAACAGAGAGAAGATAGCATGGAGGGCAATAAAGAATTAATAATTATAACTTTGAATGTGAATGGGATGAACTCTACCTTAAAACGTAAGTGAATATCAGAGTGGATTAAAAACCAGAATCCTACAATATGCTGCTTACAAGAAACTCATTTGAAGCAGAGAAATACATATAGAGTAAAGGTAGAATGTTGGAGCAAAATGTATTTTGCTTCAGCTGAAGTGAAAAAAGCAGGGGTAGCAATCCTTATCTCAGACAAAGCATCTGCAAAAATAGATAGTGTTAAAAGAGAGATAAGGAAGGAAACTATATCCTCCTAAAAAGTACCATAGATAATAAAGTGATTTCAAAACTGAATATATATATATGAAATAGCATCCAAATTCCTAGAGGAGAAGCTGAAACAACTACATGAAGACATAGACAACAAAACTCTACTAGTGGGAGACCTCAACTTCCTGCTCTCAGATCTAGATAAATCAAATCATAAAATAAACAAGAAAGAAGTTAAGGAGGTAAATAGATTGTTAGAAAAACTAGATATGATAGAATTATGGAGGAAATTGAATGGTGATAGAAAGGAATATACCTTTTTCTCTGCAGTACATGGCACTTATACAACAATTGACCATGTACTAAGGTATAAAAACCTAATGAACAACTGCAGAAAGGCAGAAATAGTGAATACATCTTTCTTAGATCACAATGCAAAAAAAGTCATATGCAATATTGGGCCAGGGAGATGTAGACCCATCACCAATTGGAAACTGAGTAACCTCATTATAAAGAACGAGTGGATCAAAAAAAAATTATAGAAAGAATGAATTATTTTATCCTACATAATGACAATAATGAAACAACATACCAAAACCTAGAGGACTGACTCAAAGCGGCTGTCAGGGCATATATTATATCTTTAAATGCTTACATGAATAAATTAGAGAAAGAGGAAATCAATTAACTAAATAAGCAGCTAAAACAACTAGACAAAGAACAAATTAAAAGTCACCAATTAAATACCAAATTAGAAATCCTAAAAACTTAAGGAGAAATCAATAAAATCGAAAGCCAAAAAACTATTGAATTAATAAATAAAACCAAAAGTTGGTTTTATGAAAAAAGCCAATAAAATTGATAAACCTCTGGTCAAGTTGATTAAAAAAAGAAAGAAGGAAACCAAGTTGCTAGTATCATAATTGTAGAAGGTGAACTCACCACCAATGTGGAGGAAATTAATGAAATAATTCAAAATTATTTTGCCCAACTTTATGCCAATAAATTTGACAATCTAAGTAAAATGGATGAATATTTACAAAAATATCAGTTGCCCAGGTTAAATGAAGAGGAGATTAAATAACTAAACAACCCTATCTCAGAAAAAGAAATTCAACAAGCCATCATTGAACTCCTGAAGAAAATCTCCAGGGCCTGATGGATTCACAAGTGAACTCTACCAAACATTTAAGGAACAATTGGTTCCAATTCTATATAAATTCTTTGGAAAAATAGGGGAAGACGGAATTCTGCCTAACTCTTTCCATGAAACCAATATGGTGCTGATACCTAAATCAAGAAGAGTTAAAACAGAGAAAGAAAATTATAGACCTGTCTCCCTGATGAATATAAATGCAAAAAATATTAAATAAATTCTTATTAAAATGATTCCAACAAGTTATCACTGGGATAATACATTTTGTCCAAGTTGGATTCATCCCAGGAATTCAGGACTCGTTCAATATTAGGAAAACTGTTAGTATAATCAATTACATCAGCAACAAGCCTATTAGAAATTTTATGATCTTATCAGTAGATGCTGAAAAAGCTTTTGACAAAATACAGTACCCATTCCTACTAAAAATGCTAGAGGTTGTAGGAATAAATGGACTGTTCCTTAGAATAGCAGTATCTATCTGAAACCATCCACAAACATTATATTCAATGGGGAGAAGCTAGAGGCATTCCCAATAAGATCAGGTGTGAAACAAGGATGGCCATTATCATCACTACTATTCAATAACACATTAGAAATGTTAGCTTCAGCCATTAGAGAAGAAAAAGAAATTGAAGGAATTAGAATTGAGAAGGAAGAGACAAAACTCTCACTCTTTGCAGATGATATCATGGTATACCTAGAGAATCCCCCCAAAAAACATCCAAAACACTGCTGGAAACAATTATCAATTTTAGCAAAGTTGCAGGATATAAAATAAAGTCTCATGAATCCTCAACATTTCTACATATGACTAGCAAAATACAGCAGGAAGAACTAGAAAGAATTCCAATTCAAAGCATCCTCAGACAATATGAAATACCTGGGAGTCTATTTGCCAAAGCAGACTCAAAAACTTTTGAAAACAATTATAAAACACTTCTCACACAAATGAAATCAGATTTAAATAACTGGGCAAATATCAACTGCTCATGGATAGGTAGAGCTAATATAATAAAAATGACAATTCTACCAAAACTAAATTACCTGTTTAGTGCCCTACCAATCAAAATTCCAAAAGAAATACTTTAATGAGTAAGAAAAAGTCATAAGTAAATTAATATGGAGAAATTTTAAAAAAGTCAAGAATTTCCAGGGACTTAATGAAAAAAAGTGCAAAAGAAGGGGGCTTAGCCCTACCTGAAAAAAAAAATTATATTATAACACATCAGTCATCAGAACTGCTGAGTATTGGCTAAGAAATTGAGTGGTGGACCAGTGGAATAGACTAGGTGCAATAGCAGGAAATTATTATAATAATCTCATGTTTGATAAACCCAAGAGTCCAGCTACTGGTCTAAAACCTCTCTCTTTGATAAAAACTGCTGGGAAAATTGGAAGTTAGTGTGGAAGAAACTTAGATTAGACCAACACCTCACGCCCTTTACCAAGAAAAGATCCAAATGGATACAGGATTTAGAAATAAAAAACAATACTATAAGCAAATTAGAAGATCAAGGACTAGTTTATCAGTCAGATCTATGGAAAGGGAAGCAGTTCAGTACTAAGGAAGAGAGGGAGAACATCACTAAAAACAAACTAGATGATTTTGATTACATTAAATTAAAAAGCTTTTGCACAGATAAAACCACTGTAACTAAGATCAAACGAAATGTAGTAAACTGGGAAACAATCTTTACAACTAATATTTCAGACAAAGGACTCATTTCTAAAATATACAGAGAACTGAGTCATATTTTTTTAAAAAAACAAGTCATTCCCAATTGACAAATGGGCAAAGGATATGCAAAGGCAATTTATAGATGAGGAGATCAAAGCAATCCATAGTCATATGAAAAATTACTCTAATTCATTATTTATTAGAGAAATGAAAATTTACACTTCTCTGAGGTACCACCTCACACCTCTCAGACTGGCCAATATGACCAGAAAGGATCATTGTTGGAAGGGTTGTGGGAAATCTGGCATGCTATTACATTGTTGGTGGAGCTGTGAACTCATCCAACCTTTCTGGAGAGAAATTTGGAACTATGCCCAAAGGGCAACAAAAATGTGCATACTGTTTGATCCAGCAATACCACCACTGGGTCTATACCCTGAAGGGATTGAGAAAAAGGGTAAAAACATCACTTGTACAAAAATATTTGTAGCAGCCCTGTTTGTGGTGGCAAAGAATTGGAAATCAAGTAAATGTCCTTCAATTGGGGAATGACTTAGCAAACTGTGGTATATGTATATCATGGAACATTATTGTCATATTAGAAACCAGGAGGAATGGGGATTCAGGGAAGCCTGGAGGCATTTACATGAACTGATGCTGAGTGAGATGAGCAGAATCAGAAAAACACTGTATACCCTAACAGCAACATGGGGGCGATGATCAACCTTGGACTTGCTCCTTTCATCAGTACAACAATCAGGGACAATTTTGAGCTGTCTGCAATGGAGAATACCATCTGTATCCTGATAAAGAACAATGGAGTTTAAACAAAGTCCAAGGACTATTTCCTTTAGTTTAGAAAAAAACTGATATCTTATTGTCTGTCCTTATTATCTCTTATACTTTAATGTTTCTTCCTTAAGGATTTGATTTCTCTCTCATCACACTCAATTTGGGTCAAAGTACAACATGGAAACAATGTAAAGACTGACAAATTGCTTTCTGTGGGGGGTGGGGGAGGGAAGTAAGATTAGCAAAAAAAATTATAAAACTCAAAATAAAATCTTTAATAAAAAAGAAAATCATATTTCAGTTGAGCAGACTTCATTAGAACAAATTAACATAGTCAAGCAAAACAAATCCAAACCTACTCTCCATGTCCAAATATTATGCTCAATTATACATTCATAGTCCATGACTTCCATGTTAAGAGAAAGAAAATATGCTTCATTATTGATCCTCTGAAGTTGTTGTTGTGAATGGCCATAGTAGTGATAAAATTCTTAGTTATTTTTCAGTATAATATTGTAATTTTGTCCGTTGTTTTCCTGGTCTTACTCATTTCACACTCATACCAACCTTTTGTCTATTTCTTAGAATTTCTTAGAATATTACAATATTCTATTTCATTTCTTAGAATATTAGAATTTCTCAGTTTATTATAATATTCTGTTTCACTAATAGACCATAATTTATTCAATCATTACTCAGGTGATGTGTACTCCCTTAACTTCTAATGTTTTGCTAGAAAAAAATTGTGTTTTGTATATTGGGTATATTTTTGAATATCCAACTATATTTTATCCCTTGTCTCTATAGGCCTAGTAGTAGCATTGGTGTTTCAGGGGAATATGCACAGTTTAGTGGTAATTTTAGTGTGGTTCCAAATTAACAGCCAAACCAACAATGCATTACCTGTTTTTGTAGATTCTAACCCCAAATGATCATTTGCTTTTTTTGTCAACTTTTCAATACAGTAGGTATGAGACAAAAATTTAAAAATTCTTTAATTTGCATTTCACAATTAGAATTTTTATTATCACTGATAGTGTGCTTTTCTTTTTTTGAGAACTATTTACATCCTTTAACTATTTCTGTATTATCACAATAGAAAACAACTTAATAAATGCTTGTTGACTGACTACTAGGGAATGACTCACATTATCATATATTTTTATCAGTTTTTCCATTTATCTTGTACATCTGACCTTTATCAGAGAAACTTGATGAAAGATGTTTCTTTCTTAACCATTTGCCTTATAATTTTAACTGCATTGATTTTGTTTGTGCAAAAGCTTTTGAATTTCCTATGACCTTTACTGTCCTTGTTTAGTCAAGAATTCTTACCTTTATTCATAATTGGAAAAGGTATCTCCTTCCTGGTTCCTTTAATTTCTTTATAGTGTGACCTTTTTTATCTAGTTCAAACATATTTTTGGAAGTTATTATGATATACTGTATGCTGTTCAACTAAATCTACTTTCTTTCAGACTGCTTTCCAATGATCACAGAATCTTTTGTCAAATAATGTGAATCCTTATCCTAGGATTTGAATCTGACTTTTTTTCAAATATGCTGTTATTTGATTCTTAGAAAGTTCTATTTATAATTTTCCCATTAATCTACTTATCTATTTCTATTTATTTTTACTAAATAGTTTTTATAATAGTTTAAGATATATTCATATTAGGGTTCCCTCTTTCCTCTTTATTTTTAAATTTGCATTCAAAACTTGATTTTTTTTCCAGATGAATTATTTTTACTTTTACTTTTGACTCATATAGTAAAATTGGTAATTTGGCGTGGTACTGAGTAAACATATAGCACATTATCACTTTATCCTACTGGCAGAGCATAACCTTAAGCAAATAATCAACCTCTAATTATTTATGACATTTCTGTAAAGAGTATTTTGTAATTAAATTGATGTAATTCCTGTGTGTCTTCATAGGTTGATTCCAAAATGTTTTATACAATTTGTATTATTTTAAATGGAATTTTTCTTTCATTTTTAGATGTTTTATTTTGTGGATAATTTAGAAAAAGGATGATAATTTATTTATTATTATTGAGGTTTTTTTCATTTTGCTACTTCCCAAAAAATATTTTAATCATATTTGAATATTCAAGATTTACTAAATAAATTTATCATTTTCAAATATATGATTATTCTATGTCTTCATTGCATGCTAATCATTTTATTTTTATTTACATATTGCTAGAGACATAGATGCAGAATTATATCAAACAAAAGTGGTGTTAAAGATATGGCTACTTTACCAATGATCTTTTTAAAAATACTTCTAAATTTTTTTTTATATTTCCAGATAATACTATCAGGTCTTTTTAGATAGCTACAATTTAAGACTTAAGGAAAGATATTATTATAAACATTCTTATCCAGTGATATACTTATAAAATCAATACTTTAAATGAAAAAAAGATAAGTATTTATAAAAATATAGCCAGTTTAATATATAAGGTATAGAAAATTTAACTCAACTTGGAAAATAACATAAGCAATTCATAAACAATTCAAAATGGACAAAATTTGGTTTCCTTCATTCTGAGAAAAGAATAATTTATTTAGTTTATTTAATCAATGTATCAAAAAAGCCAACTCCTAATATGAATTATTAATTAAACATTTTTGCTTTCAGCATTAATTTCATCTGATTTTCAAAATTCTTATTTTTGCACTTAGCTAGAATTGTTTATTTTTGAATTTACAAAAATTATTCTAAATCTTTATTATATTTTTATAAATAACAGTATTTAATGATATTAATATTCCTCAATGTCCCTGTTAGACTGCATCCTATAGCTATTGGTTTTTTTTCTTATTGTTGTGCTTATCTTTGATGAGATTATGTATTATTTTTAAAATTGTCATTCAATTACTGCTTAGTATTAAATTATTTATCATCAATTTTAGTTTGAATGTCTTCTTTAAAGGCATTTTTAGGTTACATTTAATATTTCTTCTTAACTGCACTGATTCTTGAAGTTTTTATGTCCTGTTCCATGGTCAATTTTTGTAATGTGAAATGTGTATTTATTCAGTTTTCATACAGTAAATATGTGTTCATAGGATCATAGATTTAAAGTTTTAAAAGACAATAGAGATCATTAAATCTATCCCCTCATTTTATAGAAGAGGAAATTGTGGCACAAAGAGTATATTACTTGACCAGCAACAAACAATAAGCATCTGAAGTAGGATTTGAAGCTAGGTCTTCTTGACTCCATGCCCAGTGTCTTATCAATTATGCTATGCTGCCTTCCAGTTAACAGGTCATTATGTCTAACTGTTCTTAAATTTTTAATTTTTTCTTTTTTGCATTTTTTTGTTGTATTTTTCTGAGTTTCAAAAAAGGTACATAAGGATTTATAGCATTTTTTTCTCACTATTTCTCCCTAGAGTTTTATGAAATTTTCTTCTAAATTTTGAAATGGTATACTATTAAGTGTATTTGTGTGTGTGATGTGTGTATGTAAAGTATTAATATAATTTCATCATCAATAGTGACCTTAAACATTTATTTTTCTTTTTAGTTTTCCTGGATTTTACTGCACCCCCCACATTATTACTTTATGCGATTCTTTTTTTAAAAACACATTTCTTCTTAATAATATATTGGATTGTGCTTTCAAATTCATTCTCTTCTCTTCTGTTTTATGAGTGAATTCTCATTCATATTCAAGTATGATTGTAAAGTACTTATAAGCTCTAAGGATGTTTATCTGACTCAGAGATCCTTGAGTCCTAAGATGAGGGCAACTACCCCTTTCATAGTGGAAGAGATACTCCTGAGTATTTGGAAGTTGTCCTCTAATAGTATAATCTTAAATCTCCACCAGTGCACTGCTATCTAAGATTATCAGTCAAGAATAATTTTAGTCAGTAATCTTTAAGCAGTTTTTAGAAAGTAGGAACAGTTGATATAAAAATCACCCCTAAATGGTGTGGTACATTAACTCTCAAGTATATACAGAGTCTGAGGGAAAGTAGACTCATGCTTAGAAGACACATTTGACAAAGGGTCATTCCAACCAACTATTTTCTGCAAGATCTTTTCATCCGATTGTGAAGTAGTCAAAGAGTTCATCTTCTGGCTTATTATCCAGGGTTCTCATGGAAACATGAATCTACATACAGTCTCTCCTGGGGAGTGCATATACCATTGTCAGCTGATGTAATTTAGGAGGTACAACATCTTCCATACTCTTTGCAGTTCTCAAAGTCCTCACCTGACCAAAAGGGCTGGGATAAAGAAACAAGACCTCCCCTTCCCCTTCAAATGTTTCCTCCTCTGGGGTTTATTGGAAAACTCCCTTTCCTAGAACCCTACTCATTGGGACTTCCTCAATCCATCTCACCTGTTAATTTTGCCCAATATCCAGAGGGTGTGATAAAATCCATTAGTCCCAATTGATGTAGATTTTTCACCTGGTGTCATTTTACTTCTCCCAAAGGACTTATGCCTAGAGAAAGAAATCAAATGGAACATGATAGTTGTGTTCAAATATTTGAAAGATTTTATCTGGAAGAAAAATTAGAATTGTTCTTTCTACCACCAGAGGGCAGAACTAAGAATAAAAGAAAGTTAATTGGGGACAGCTAGTGGCTCAGTGGATAGAGCACCAGTCCTGGAGTCAAGAGAACCTGAGTTCAGATGTGACCTCGCTTGATAATTGCCTAGTTATATGATCTTGGGCAAGTCACTTAACCCTGCTGCCTTAAAAAATTTTTTTTTAAAGTTAAAAAAAGAAAGTTAATTTAGGCTTGATGTTAGAGAACACTTCCTAAAAATTACAATATTTCAATAAGCTCTTTCAAGAGATAGTGATTTGGGGAGGCAATGAGGTGGTGCAGTGGATAGAGTACCAGCCCTGGAGTCAGGAACTCCTAAGTTCAAATCTGGCCTCAGATACTTAATAATTACATAACTGTGTGATCTTGGACGAGTCACTTAACCCCATTGCCTTGCAAAAAAACAAACAAAAAAAGAGATAGTGGTTCATCCTCTTTAGAGATCTTCTAATAGAGTCTGGATTACCAATTGGTGGGTAGATTATAAAGGAAATTTTTTTCAAATGTGTCTTGGACTCAATGACCACTAAAGTCCCTTTCCATTTCTATGATTCTATGAATGAGTCTAAATAGATTACTCACATCAATAAAATAACAGAAGTTTGAAGGTTCATAGACACTAAATTACTTGAAAACAGCAGTCAAATAATTTGGGGTTCAATATTACTTTTTAAAGGAAGAGATTTTATTTACTTGGGAAAGTTATTTTAATTTCCTATGACTGACTTTCTAAATCATGGATTAAGGGGAGTGGGCTAGATTGGTTTAAAATCCCCTTACCTCTAATGAAAAATTCTATTATTACTTGTCTCTGTCCTTAGTAGTTGTCCATAAAAAGTCTTTCCCCTCTCCTAAAAGTGACCATTAATTAAATATCCTGTGAAGTTCTACTGGATTTAGACATGACTACTATGGAAATTCAATCTTAATGATGAAAACAATGATTTCAATCATTTACCTTTAACAATAAGGGATATGATCATAGTTTTAGAACTGGAAGAGCCTTAGAAATCAAGAATATAAACCCTTTATTTTATAGAGGATACAGATGAATATCAGAGAGGTGAAATGAATTGACAAAAACCATACAATTGGTAGCTGACAGAGACAAGGTTTGAACCCTGATCTTATGGTACCAGATTAAACAACCTTTTCACTCTTTAATTTTTCCTTCATTTTGTTTAAATTAAGAGAATATGTAGTCAGGGGTTATTTTGGATTAGTGTCCTAATATCCATCAGTTAGTTATGTGTTGGCACTGGAACTTTGGGGGAGAATTTTTTTACAAAAAAAATGTGAAAATCATCTATAAATTGCAGTTGGGGAAACCTTAGTCTTGAAAAGGCAAGAGATGAAGGCAAGTTCTAAGAGAAGCCTGGGAAGAAATGGAGGAGTGATGATTTATCTCTCCAGGATATCACAAAACTTTTTTTTACCCAAGTAAGTATATTCATTAGCCTACTCAAAGTTGATTTACAGCAATGTAAACAAAGAGTTTAATAACTTGAAGTGGATCAAAAATTCTTTAGTCTAGAGAAGATTAGTATTTCAAATAAAGACTTGAGTCAGTTTAGAATGGGAGAGGAGAATGACTTCCATTCACATCATGCTGGTCCCTTTTAGATTCCCTGCTGGTAGGTACTTCTTTGGGACTTCCCCTATATCAAGTTCTTACATTTCACCAATGGGAGAGTGAAGAATTCACTTTATTTTACATTTGTGTTACCATGTAATGGGTGTAGGACAGCCTGCATGTAATTATTACCAGTCTTTCCTAAAGAAAGCAGTCCCTACAAAATTTACATAAACAGGAACAAGCCTACCCAAGTTTCAATACTTGTCATTACTATTGCAAGGAAATAATCATTTAGAAAATATTTGTCTTAGAGGGGAAAATAGTTGTCTAGATTTCTAAAAAATATGTGACAATTTCAACTCATTTGTATTTCCATTTTTAAACAATATGTCTATGATGTGTCATTAACAATACACAAAATGAAATGATCTGTATATTAAATGCTGTAGATACATTTAGGCATAGTTCCAGAGAACAAAGAATTCAGGAGAGACTTGGTTTCAAATTCTGCCTGTGACACTTATTAACTATGTGATTAGCAGTAACAATGAGTTTTGAAACCTGAAGATACCAGAGCAATATCAGTTAAAAATAGATTTGACCAAGGAATTTCAAAGGCCAACCTACACATTGAAATTCTGTAGAATTTAAAGCAAGATGAGCAACTTATGTTTTAAATAGATAATTATTCCAAGCAACTATTCAGTGGTGAGTTTCTTGCTATTGGGAGATTTTTTAAAAAAAATTTTGGTCTCTATTAGATATTTATGACAAAATTCAATTTTATGAGGTTTCAGTTTTCAAATAATGTCTACACACACCCAAATGTTGCTATAAATACTATTGTACAACTAGCTTTTTTAAAAAAATCTGATATTTTCAATGATACATTGTACTCCAAATATGTATGGTATTTGGTATAACTTTGATGTATATACTGAAACAAAATTATTAGCAGAATCTTCTATAGTTGCTACATGTGTAACTACTTCCTATCTATATATAGTAGGGGAAAAAAGATTCACTGAGAATATGCTCAATAACATCAGAATACAATATATAGAATCATTATAAGTAACCTGAAATCTTGTTTTGCTTTAAATTTATATCTAAGCTACCTTAATTGTCTCAATTCAGTTCTCCTGTGCTTAAACCATATGCAGGAGATTTGTCATATAAAAAAACCTTCACATTTTGTTTTTTATAAAAATATATTGAAAAGATATTCAATATAGCCTTAAGAACTAGAATACTAATTCTTTTTTACAATGCATAGCTGTCAACAGCAATATCAGAGCATAGCTACCCAGAAAATGATTCAACCTCCCTCTGCTGCCACTGTGAATACTCTGCACTACATTCATAAATATGAAGCCTGAAAGGATCATTATTCAACGTCCCTGAAGAAAATGAAACTCCATGTTTTTTCTAGTCTTCATCCTTTATATGGAATGATTTAATTTAATTTGAACATCTGCATTATTTTCTTTTAGCAAAGCTCTATTTAAACTCCTCTCAATTTGGTAAAAACAAAAACAATTTCAACAATAACAAAAACAAATAAGAGAATTAGTGTGCAAGAAAACCTTTGAAAACATTCCCTTATTTTTCTTCTTCCTTCCATAAGAATCATACATTCAATGAAGTACAAAACAGAGATCTACCTACTATGGCTTTCTACATTATGAATTTGATAATTTTTTTGAAAGTTTAAGAACTGAATAATCTTTCAAAAGATTTGTAGGGGGGGTTTAAATGACTCCATTGTGCTTAAATTAAAGGCACTGGAATAA